>NW_005842949.1:193317-220770 GCF_000455745.1 Alligator sinensis
TGCAGTTGCAGCTTCCTCCCTCCTGCAGCTGGGCACATGTTGCCATGGCTATTGCCACTTCGCCACACTACCTGCTGCCCAGAACAGTGCAGCAGGGGCAGGAGGAGGAGGACAATGAGCCACTGGAGGCAGGGGAGATAAGCAGTACCTGCGCGGCTGCTGCAGCAGCTGGAGCACCCCACCAAAAAGCTGTGTGCATTGGCTGGGGCCAAGGCATTGCTGTTGGCAGGTGGGGCCTGGCACCATGCAGAGCACCATGGGGGTATGGGGGCACATATGATCAATTGATAGGTCTTATTTTGTCTACCCCTGGCCTAGGAGGTCACTTCTAACTCTATGTTCCTGTTTAGGTATTTATACCACACGCACCGCTATGGTTTCTGAGGCCTTTCTGCTAAGCAAAGGCACTGGCTTCTGTCACATGAAGTTCTTTTCTTGCTCTCTTCTTTGCAGTAGAAAAATTCTGGATATTTTTGTTTCTCTCATGCTTCTTTATGTTATTAGTAAATAACCAGAAAGAAGAAGCATTCTTTACAAGTATCATGAAACTTTCTTTAGTTTGGAAGTTACTGTGTTTGCCTGGAATATCCTATTTTTTGACCTTCAAGAGTGTCCTACATTGCTTATCTGTATTCTTTGGACTCTGAGGAGGTGGCTGGGGAGGCAACAGTATCTTTAATTGATATATTTTACTTAGTTTCTTTGTTATGTGGAAGGAGAAGCTGCTGACTATGTTTATGTGCTATATTATGCCATGTTCTGTAAAAAGCGCTGTGAGTATGGGATAAAGGCACCTACAGCATTTTCTTTCTTATACATTGATAAAAACAATAGCAATAAATAATATGTCAACACACTACTCACATCCTCCTAGCAGAGGCCTAGTGAGCTCTTTCAGTGCCCATGGCAGAGGCTGAGCAGAGAGGGGACTTATGCTAATTGTAGGTCTATCAGTGTTGTTACTGACCCCATTAGTGTTGTTCGTGGGTTAGCTGTTACAGGTCTCATCAGGCTCCTTCAGTTTGGATGGTCTATGAGTGCACTGTCTGTGATTCTGTGCCTCTAACAAACTTGTTATTCCAAGAAAGAGACCACAGGCTTTGATGATTAGTAACAAAAACTCAGCCAGGTTTGTTGTCCACAACCCTAGGTACTAGTGTCTGTGGCCAACTGATACACACTGATAATCAGGACATTTGCTTGCATGGTAGAAGCATGAATATAACCCTTAAGACTTGTACAAAGTATTAAGGATTTCCAGTTCTCTTTTTATACACTGATCAAAACAAATTCATGTTCACAGCATACACATCCATGGGCAAATCTAACAATTCAAAAAGGGGAGTGCAGGAGATGCAACCGGAGCTGCAAGGGTGGTTGAAGTTCCCTGCCCCCATTGGCAGACTGCACCATAGCAGCAGCTATGAGGACTTTTTGGAAATTTTAATGCAGATAAGTTTTCCTCTTTCCCCAGATCTTAGCATACCTTCCTCTCCAGTCCAGGCACCTTCCTTCCTCTCTTATTCCCCACTCCCTCTGTTCATCATGGGTTTGCCTAGGCTCTTGGATTTGATTCTAGGTGCAGGAAGAAGGAGATCTGCCCACTTCAGTGGCTGCCCCCAGCTGACTCGTGAATAGTGGAAGACCCAGGGATTTTTGAGAGTGGCAGCATGGGGTACTTGGCTTGGTTGAGGGCAGCAGCAGCAAGTGGGTTACTGGTATTCCTGTTCCCTGCCCAGTACTCCTGCATGTGCCACCTCTGGCAGGGAGCAGGTGCTGAAAAGGGGAACCACCCACTGCTGTCCCTGGCTGCAAGTGTTGCTCACTCTGCACCATGGGCAACTGGTGCCTCCTGAGTCAGGGCGGACACTTGCCCCCACACCGGCCAGTCAGTGACCAGAGGGGGGATCCTCCCCGTGGCCAATCGTGCCGACTGGGGGGGGGGGGGGTGGCGGGGGGCCCGCAAGGTGTCAGGGTTGCACCCAGAAGTGCCAGTGGAGCTTCTCCTGGTGCCCCCACTCCTTGGCCAGTGCTCTTGGGGGAGGAGGGATGGGGCTGTGCTACTCCTGCAGTGGAAAAGGCTCCTGCAGGGAAGGGCCATATTAGCATCCCCTCTAAGTCAGTGCCAAGGCAGGTCCCCTGCTCAGTCTCTGTCCCCCTGGATTGTGTGACCAGAAATAATGTAAAACCAGCAACAATGTTAAGCACCAAATTCAGTTTTTCAGTGTGGAGAAACATATATAAGCTTTCAGAAGTCAGAGCATAATCACAAGCAAAATAAAAGAAAATCATGATACAAGGAACAGTAGGACATAAGGGTTTTCATGAGCACATAGTTATCCCACATAGCAAGGCAATACAGGCTTTGGATCTGGTAAGGCAATGCAAAGAGATCTTCAATGAGTGTGATGAAAGAATATGTGGTCACTCACCATAGCTATAGAATACAATGATCTATTCACACGGGAAGGCATGAGAAAGTAAGTTAACCTTGGAATTGGATCCCTACATGCGTCCTGGGTATTACCAAGCATATAGTAAGATTTCCAAGGATAGAGGAGGCTGTTAAACAAAAAAGCTGGAAGGCTTGCAGGGAAATGTGATCATCTAATTAGTTGAAACTAGCACAGAGTAGATCAGTAGAACAGAATTATGAGGAAACCACCAGGTTGTCTGAGGAGCTGCATTGGCCCCAGACACTGTGAGAACCTTGTTAATCTGTTGGGGTTAGATCTTATTTCCCCTTCACATGCCTAAGTGGTGTTTACATAGCCACATAACTACAGTTTCTGGCACATATGCACACTTTGGATTACAGCACAGCAACACCTACCTGACATTTCTTTACTGACCAAGGAGATATGTGAGCAGAGCAGAATCACTCAGGCATATACGTAACACCATACAGAAACTTAATTGCACCTGGTTACATGGACAAAATCTTAGTCACAGAAGAGCCATGAGGTTGGAGGGAAGGGAGGGCTCTCCCACCTTTTAGCCCAAGAGTTTAGTTGGACACATGCTCAGTGAATACAGATCTGGGTTCTAAGTCTCACTCCCTTAGAGGGTGTTAGCTTTCCAGCAAGTGCTCTAGCTACAAAGCCATTGGCCAGACATTGCCCAGAATGTGCTGCACCTCTTTTCTTGAAGCTCATCCACTGAATATTGTTTTTATTAATCACTTTATAAACAGCAGGGGCCCAGCCTGGAACAAGGGGCTGCTTTGCTTCTGAGGCAGCATCCATTTCATTGACCCAGTCTCTTTTTACTCTGCTCTTGTCCTTGCCTCACATATCTTCCTTTCTTGGCTGCCCAATGGACCAGCTTCAGTAGGAGGTGTGGAGGGTGTTTAGGTGATTACATCACTTTTCTGGGAAGTAGGAGATATAGGCTGACATGCTCCTGGGAGAGGAGGGATCCAGAACCTGTGTTACCTGATCCTGAATGACTAGACTATTGGACTAGCAGATGGGAAGTCATCTCCTCCAGCAACTGTGCTGTCAGGTTGATCATATTTCATCACAGGGCATGAGCGCCAAAAACTGTAGTTACTTAGACTCATGGGGTATGTCCAGACGTGTGCAGATGTTTGGTTCTTCGGGGAAAAGTAGCAGCAGTGCAAGTTGTTCCAGGGGAAGTAGGGAAGGCTGGGGCCAGCACTGGCCCCATCAGCCTTAACTGGGGTCCTGGGGGCCTCCTGGGGCAGCAGCCATGGTCATCCTGCCAGGTGGAGCCAGGCCAGCAGCTGCAGCGTGGTTCTGAGTGGCTCAGCTCTGCTTTTTAGCAGTGCATACTGCCTGAGTGTGCACCGCTTTGGGGTTTTTTCTGCAATTTTTTTCTGGGTTTTTTTTTTTTTTGTACCCCTGCAAATCACTGGACTGTGAGGTATATGGCACAGCAAACATGTCAGTGGCACCACATACCACATGTCTGTGCTTGTCTGGACACAGCCATTGGGAGCAAATTTGCTCCCAACAGGGAACATGTGTAGATGTGCTCCTGGGTAGGCTTACTGCACAGTATTTTTACTGTGCAGTGAGCCTACTTCAAATTAATAGCACATGTAGATGCATCCACAGAGTATTTCAAACTGTGTCACCTGCTTCCCAGCAGAGGACTGTAACCACCCAAACAAAGGCTAGTCCTGTGAGTGATCAATGCTCTTTGTCCTGAACTCCCACATTCTGATAAATCTTCAGTGTTTAAGACATATATCAGGAAGTAAAAAAAAAATCTAAGAACAGATTGTGATGAGAGAAATGGAAAAAGACAGTTCAATTTATGGAGCATTGCTTTATCATTATATTGAAAAGAGCACAGTTTAATGTTTAATCAACTTTAAGGCCTTTCTCTATTGTGACCCACCACAAGTTACATGAAACAAATATTGTATTACAAAGTGACCCTTTCTTGAAATGACAATTGTATCTATAAATCCTTAAGTACATGCCATGCATACCAACCTAGTTTCTGAATAGATTTAGTGCTTTTCTGTACTTACTTTATGTAATGTATTCTTTATCAACTTTGCCACAGTATTCAGGAGAGAGAGTTTCTTGTAAAGTTAGTTAATAGAGATGATAAACTAGGGCTTAACAAACATTCATTAGCACAGGGATTTATGATATCATTTTGTAATCCCTGTAGGATCTTCTACCTACTGCTGTACTTCATTTTAGAACAGTGGTAACCAACTGGTCAATCCCAATCAACTGGTCAATTGGGGAACCCCTGACAGTCAATCTTGACTGTCAGAGATTGGCTGTGAGAGACTTTGTGATCGGGAGTGGATGGGGGACAGTCCAGGAATGGTGGGATGTAGGAGCTGTAGGATGCATGTGGCTGGGCTGAGCCATGCCCCCTGCTGCCAGGTGAGTTGAGCCCTGGTTTGGCCAGGTTGGGGGGAGGGTGAGAGCCTGGGTGATTTGTTTAGGCATGCGGTGGACCTCCCGCCACTGCACACACCTTGGCAGGGGCTCAGGGGGCATGTGCCCCCTTGATCTGTGCATGGGGCAAGCCAGCTGCTGCTGTGTGCTGGCCCTTGCATGCCTAGCCTCGCTGCAGCTCAGGGCTTGGGGCTCAAAGCCTGGGCTGCAAAGCCCAGAGTGCAGTGGCAGCCACCTCACCCTGTGCATAGATGGTGGGGCACATGTCCCCAGGCCTCTGCTGGGGTGTGTGCAGTGGCGGGACCCCCACTGTGCACCTTGATGAGCTGCCTCGGCTCTGACCCAACCCAGGCCCCACTCACCCCTGCTCCTACCCTATTCCCTCCCTCACCATGGGGGCCTCAATCTGGCCCCTGACTGATCAGCAGTGGGTGGGGGTGTGCATGGTAGATCATGGATTGCCCTTTTTTTCAAAAAGTGATCTTCACCTTAACAAGGTTGGAGACCACTCTTTTAGAATACTACTTATTTGGCAATCCCTTGCGGTTGAGGATGATTGTCTTCCATGATTGTCTTATTGGTGGGTCTGAAGATGGCTGATGAGGCCGATCTGGGATCGACAGACTCTGCTGCTATGTCAAAATCCAGAGGTATAATAAAAAACAAATATGTTTGCTTTAGTCTGCACTCTAGTTTTCACAAAAATATTATCACATTTCCATATATGGGAAATGTATAATATAATAATATAGAGTAATCATGACAGCCATATATTATTCTTATATAATAAAGGGCTTAGTCTATCTGTAACACTCTTGGAGCACTCGGATTGGTTAATGAAGCAACCAGTCAGAGTGCGGAGCACCGCCATGACGGCAGGGACAGAGGGGTTGGAGTGGGCTCTGTCCCTGCCATAATGGCGCTGCTCTGCTGCCTCCGAGAAGCAGGGCTGGGGGCGGGGGAGGAGGCAAGGCCAGTGGTGCTGGAGGTAGTGGTGATGCAGGGTGCTGGCAGAAGGGGATGGAGGGGATGGTAAGGCAAGCTTCCCCCACCCCCCACTCCTGAGAGGTAGCAGCAGCACAGGGTAGTGGGTGGTGACACTCCCCTCTTCCCCCTTCCCCCCATCATTCTTGATTGGCAATTCACTAATAGAATTATATTAGGGCTATTTCATATTATATATGATGTAAAGTATATTAATTGTATATGATACTATATAACATAATATAGTTATTGGCGTTGCAGAGCTCCTTAGAATGTCTAACTGCAGTATGATTTTAAATCTTTGTGAATCTCTCTCTGGCTTTGAATGAGCTGCCCTGAATAAGGAATTACTTTATATAATATAACTATCTTTTTTAGTTTACGGATTCAGTCTCATCTGAGTGTAGGGCATGGGAGTTTCTTTGCAATGGTGTTCCTGTGGGATCAGTCTTGGGATCTGTTCTGTACACTATTGTCATCAGTGACCATAGTGTAAGAACCAGATGCACACATATGACATTTGCAAGTGACACAAAGTGGTGATGGTCCTCCTAGGATTATCTGAGCATATTTTCATCCAACAATTTCCCTGCCACTGCAGTGTGAAGGCAGTGGGGGCACCCTGTTTCATCAACTGTGGCAAGTGTATTTTTTTTTTTAAATAGACATCTTATGCTTTGCTGCTCTGGAGTTGTTGTGGATCTAAATGTTTTTCTGGGAATGAAGTGGATTGGATTTGATGCCAGGAGGCCCCTTCTAGCCTTATATATCCGTGTTCCATTAAAGTCATAATGCCAATATTTTCATTTTTAACATAGTTTCATTAAGGGCAGGTCATGTCAGAACAACCTGATTGCCTTTTACGATCAGGTCACAAAAGCATTGGATGCAGGTGTCGCCGTGGATGTAGTCTTTCTGGACTTCAGCAAGGCCTTTGACACTGTCTCCCACCCCATCCTCATTAAAAAACTAGGCGACTGTGGCATCGATGCCTACACGGTCAGATGGATTGTGAATTTGCTGAAGGGTCGTACTCAGAGGGTGGTAGTGGACGGGTCATATTAGACCTGGGGGGAAGTGGGCAGCGGAGTCCCCCAGGGCTCGGTCCTTGGGCCCGCAATGTTCAATTTCTTTATCAGCGATTTGGACGACGGGGTGAAAAGCAACCTCTTCAAATTTGCAGATGATACCAAAATATGGGGAGAGGTGGACACATTAGCAGGGAGGGAGAGACTGCAGAAAGACCTGGATAGGTTGCAGGGGTGGGCTAACAAAAACAGGATGCGTTTCAATACAGACAAGTGCAGGGTGCTGCACTTGGGCAGTAGTAACCAGCAGCACACTTATAAGATGGGAAACTCCCTTCTTGAGAGCACGGAGGCAGAAAGGGATCTTGGAGTCATCATTGATCCCAAGATGAACGTGGGCCGACAATGCGAGGTCACGGTCGGCAGGGCTAACTGGACCCTATCGTGCATCCACAGGTGCATCTCAAGTAGGTCCAAGGAGGTGATCCTCCCCCTCTACACGACACTGGTCAGGCCACAGCTGGAGGACTGTGTCCAGTTCTGGGCACCCCACTTCAAGAGGGATGTGGACAACATTGAGAGGGTCCAGAGGAGGGCCACCCACATGATCTGGGGACAGCAGGGCAGACCCTACAATGAGAGGCTACGGGACCTGAACCTGTTCAGCCTTCACAAAAGAAGGCTGAGGGGGGACCTGGTGACCGTCCATAAACTCACTAGGGGGGACCAGAAGGGTTTGGGGGAGACCTTGTTTCCCCTCGTGCCCCCCGGGATAACAAGGTATAACGGCCACAAGTTGTTGGAGAGTCGGTTTAGATTAGACATCCATAAGAACTACTTCACAGTTAGGGTGGCTAGGATCTGGAACCGACTTCCAAGGGAAATGGTGTTGGCTCCTACCCTGGGGGTCTTTAAGAAGCAGCTTGATGCCTACCTGGCTGGGGTCATTTGAGCCCTGTTTTCTTCCTGCCCAGGCAGGGGGTCGGAAAGAAGATCTACAAGGTCCCTTCCGACCCTACTTCTATGATTCTATGATTCTTTGTCATTTTGTGAAGCCTGATTCCCTCAGCCTGAACCCGCCTTGACCATGAATGTTTGGTTTTTTTTGGTGGGGAGTGCAGGGGAGAGGGAGGAACAGAATGTCATCTCTATTGAAGAGGTGTTTTTAGAATTTAGAATTTTGAAGTTAAGAGTCTTGGTACCAATTTACCTTTCCATTGGAAATCATGCGTCAGTTATGAAGAAAGTGTTCTTAGCACAGAACAACTCTGCCTTTTTTGTACTTTGCTTAACTTCACAGCAGTGCTATGCACTCTCCTAATGATAAGATGAATTTACTCTAATCCTTAACTATAATATGCAGAGTTTTTTGGTTCCTGCAACTTCTTTGAATACAGCAGTATGTTTATTTACATGTTTGAGCAAATGTGATACTTTCTTCTCCCTTTATATTGGCTGCCCAAAATGGCAGAATGATTGTAAAGTGGCTTGGTCAGTTTTTAAAGACCTAAAAATGGTGGCTCTGTTTGAGATTCTTTCTTGATGGGTAAGTAGGTTTGCCCCCTTTTAGGGATCCCACTGCTGAGTTAGCAGATCAAGTCATAAATGTGGCATGTGAAATTACCCTCTTTTAACATTTTTGTCTCTCCACTTTTAAAATACATGCAAAACTTTTCATCTGAAAATTGTTTCCCCCATGTTGCCCCCATGTTTAACTAGCTCTGAAATTTTTTTAAAAGTCTTCTTTTCCCTGTATAGGTTGCCTCAATGACAAGGGAGTGGTCCTATGGTACAACAGAATATACCCCAAATAATTAAATAACATGATTCTAGAGTTAAGTAATAGCAGAGGGAGAGAGGGAATAAATGATGAAGAGAAAAATACGCTTTCAGAGAAGATTCACAGAGCTGGAGTGTTCTCAGTCCTAGTGTGTCAATATTACAGCCAGAGTTGTGATTGAAGCATGAGTCTAATCTAGCTAGTTCAGATACTGATAACTGTGAAGTCACAGGATTATGGGCTTTGGTGTGGGTTGGACAAGCCTACCTGAAACTCTGGGCATACACTCAGAGATTGAAAACTGAACCATTGGAACTTCACTGGTAGCAGTACCTGAGCTACCTTAGATGATAGATTTCTGTTCTTTTATAGGACAGAAAAGGAGAAAGCACTAATAGAAGAATGATTCTCTTCTGAGGTGAACATATAGAGGAGGAGTACAGAGTTGTAGTAGCAGAGAAAATGAAAAATGAATCAGGAAGAAACAATAAGTGATATTCAGGCCCCACTGAAGTCAATAGTAAAACTCACGCTAACTTCACTAGTGGTAGGATTTTGCCTGGTGTCCATAAGGGAATCTGTGAGAGATGGTAGTAGAAATATTATACAATCTGATCGCTCTAACACAGAACATATGGCAAGGAAAAACAGTATTGCATGAACAAATTTTTACTTGACAGTATCTCTGCAGTTATAATCAATTCCTTCTCAGCTCTGCAGGACACATGCATTATACTCTGAGCTTAGTCCCTGGCTGTATTTATCAGAGCTGATCATAACCACCAAAGGGAAGAAATATCCCTTTGTAAGAACACATTATTGTATGTTTACACCATTATGATGACAGAAGGACAGTATCCCCTTGGATATAGATTTTATTATTAGATTTTTACCAAATGCTTTACTAAGTGGTTGATAATATTTTTGTATAATGTGAAATTACACTTAATAATATGGAAATACTTTATTAAATGCAAAAAAATGTGTCTATCAATTACCTTATTAATGTTTGTCAAGAAGTGGATGATATCTGTACAACAATTAATTGAAATTCATTTTAATGAATTATTAGCAACCACCTGGGCATGTCAGTATCTAATCCACAGACTTTTTAAATGACATTCTTCTGAAAGCTTGTTGCATTCTTTATAGTAGTCTCATAAATGTCAGGTTCTGCAATTATTAATGTGTAGGACATCAGGCAATTTAATCCCCAGTTGAACCCAGGACTTGATTGAAAAGAAAAACAGTAATACCTGTTATACTATTTTGCATCAATTGTTAATGATCCATTTTACTAATTGAAAAGTGTATTTTTTTCATTAACTTGTCCTCCAAGATGGAAAATCTATCTACAGTTTATAAGGCTAAGACCTGAATCAAACCAGGAAGAGCAAAAAAACATAACAAGCTAAATATTCTCTTAAATTTTAGTCAGACTGTGAAGTCACTGAAGTTTCACTGGTGTTAACTTAAAGCAAAATTTAGCCACCTTGAGTTTGTACCATTTATTGCAACTGCCCATAGCCTTGAATTTAGTCAGTAAACTGCATTCAAGGTTAACCTGCCTAGAAAAAGAGAACGCTGAAACTCTTACAGTATATTATCAACCCCTGACACTGTCGCAAAATGACTGTGGAGCGTATGTAGACCTATGTGAGTAAAAAAAGGTATAAGGTGTGAGGGAAGAAGAGCACAGAGTCAATTTTTTATACCTGTAGCGTGGGAGAATTAAGCATAGAACATTTCTAGCCTGTCTGTTGCTATACATGGATGGAATGTGGCTGTGATCTATTATAGCTCTGAAGAGTTGATTCTTACTTATTAACAAACACTTCACTTTGCCAGAAAGTATATTTTTAAGAAAAGCGCAGCATATTTTAGAACAAACTTCCCCAAACTGTGGCTCACAGAGCCCTTTCCATTGGTCTACAGAGAACTGGTAGCCATGAGACACTATTGACTTTGCCTCTTAGTGAAATAGGTTGATTTTATTTTCAGATTTTGATGTGTTGGTGACATTTCAAGTTCTAAAATTTCACATAAAAAATGTTAAGAAATAGCATGCATCTCCCAGCCCTGTTTTCAGTTGGCTTTTGCGTTTCTCTGACCTGGAAGGCATGGGACTAGAGATGGACTTAGGAGCAAGTACTCTGTGAGTGTGTCTACATGTGCATTAATGTGCTTTTCCTAATGCGTGTTAAATTTTCTACCTTTAATGCGAGGTACTAAATTAATGCACATTAGTCTGCCCTAATGCGCAGTAGTGCAAGCACATGGTTTTTAGGTGAGGCTTAATGTACAGTAGCCTATTTTACTGCGCATTAGCGTAATAGCACTTTTTCACATGCCACTTTAATGCACAGTAAAATAGGCTATTGTGCATTAAAGTGCACATGTAGATGCGTCCTGCAAAAGCTGCCTTCTCAAGTAGAACCAGGATTAGGAAGAAGCTGTCACCAGATGGCACTGCCAGGACATAGGAAAGATTCATTGTCAAAGGGAGCAACTGAAGGAAAATCCTTCCTGAGAGACAGCTATTGAGATAGAAGAAGGAACTATCATCCCTCAGGACAACATAAATTGGGATAAGCAGCTGCAGCAAGGAGCCAATGTTGATGTCAAATAGGAGACTGCCACTGGTATCACTGTCAAAAGCTAACAAAAAGCTCCCCCTGGAAGAAGCCACTAAAACTAGAATGCAAGGTGCTATACCAGGATGAAGAAGGAGCTATGCAGTAAGTGAGAGGAAGGGTGGAAAATGGAAGCAGTGTAAAAAGACTGAGGCCTGAGACTTTGAAATAGTAGGAGGCAAGCAAAGCTTGCAGTAGCAACAGAAGAGGCATTAGGGCAGTGCAAATTATGCAACTGCATGAGACCCTGAACTGACAGGGCTCCCATTGCATAACAATTTTGCATTTCAGATGTTACATGGGAATAGGTGCCTGAAGCTGAGCATTTAAATGCTTCCTGAAAAGGCAACTCCTACTGCAGAGCGGAGATTAATGGTACAGGTTTGCTTTCCTGGGAGGAGGGGGCATGTTCCAAATGAGTTCTTAGAACAGACATGGTAGAACACCTTTTATTGACAAGAACTTGTGCTCTGACAGTAAATTGGTCCATGTCATAGGCTGTAGCATACAATGAGTTTGTCAGAAACCTTACTTTCTGCTGGGCAATCCAGCAAGGACATGCCAGCCATGTCTACTGAATTCAGACACCTCAACTTCACCCTTACACCGGCCCTGTTATATAACCAGAGGTGCACAGCCCCACTAGGGGTAACACCTTGTTGGACCTGGTCCTGGCCACTGGGGATGACCTGGTGAGGGGACTGCAGGTCCTTGACCACCTGGGCAATAGCAATCATCACCTGCTGGAATTCACTATCCAACACAGGGTGTCAAGGGCTTATAGCAAGACTAAAGCTCTTGACTTCAGAAGGGGCAACTTCAATGAGCTTCAGAGATTAGTGTGGGAGGCACTGAGGGCACAGAAAGTAGAGGAGATGGGAGTCCGTGAGGGATGGTCATACCTTAAGGGGGCGATCCTCCAGGCCCAAAGGGTAACAGTTCCTGAGAGAAGCAAGGTGGGGAGGAGTGCTCAGCAACCCCCATGGCTCAGCAAGGGCATTAAGGAATGCCTGAGTTCTAAAAGGGTGGCGTACAACCAGTGGAAGGGAGGGGCTATCACCAAGGAAGAGTACTCCTCCTTGGCCCGGGAGTGTAGGAGGGCAATTAGGAAGGCCAAGGCAGAGATGGAACTTGGGCTAGTGTCCAGGATTAAGGACAACAAGAAGTCCCTTTTCAGGTACATTGGGAGCAAGAAGAGGGCACCAGGCAATGTAGGGCCCCTGCAAGACTCAAATGGTAACCTTGTGGCTATGCCAGATGAGAAAGCCAATATTTTTAACAGTTTTTTTGCCTCTGTTTTCTTGGACAGGGGACATCCCTCCTACCAGAGGTAGGGACAATCTCAGGAATAGCTCTGTCAGGCCTTCGGTCACTGCAGATGTAGTTAGGGATCTTCTGGAAGGGCTAGACATTTTTAAATCTGCAGGTCCAGATGCCCTCCACCCAAGGGTGTTGAGGGAGCTGGCAGGGGTCATTGCGGAGACCTTGGCCCAGCTGTATGAGCATTCGTGGTCATCTGGCCAGGTCCTGGGGGATTGGAAACTAGCTAATGTGGTCCTCATTTTTAAGAAAGGGAGGAAGGAGGACCAAAGTAACTATAGGCCCATAAGCCTCACCTCGGCGCTCGGGAAGATGTTGGAGAGAATCATCAAGGAGCACGTGTGTTGGGGACCAGCAGGGGAGATCTTGCTCAGGAGCAACCAGCATGTGTTCATCAAAGGCAGGTCATGCCTGACCAACCTGATGGCCTTTTATGACCAGGTAACTAAATCCTTGGATGATGGTGTCGTCGTGGACGTAGTCTTTCTAGATTTTAAGAAGGCCTTTGACACTGTCTCTCACCCCATCCTCATCAACAAATTAAGCAACTGTGGCATTGATGCCTGCACAGTTGGATGGGTAAAAAACTGGCTGATGGGGCGCACTCAGAGAGTAGTGGTGGATGGGTCGTACACAACCTGGCAAGATGTGAGCAGTGTGGTCCCCCAGGGCTCAGTCCTTGGGCCCGCACTATTTAACATCTTCATCAGCGACTTGGATGAGGGGGTTGAAAGCACATTGTCCAAGTTTGCTGATGACACTAAGATGTGGGGCGAGGTGGACACACTTTAAGGGAGAGAGAGGCTGCAACTAGATTTAGACAGACTACAAATGTGGGTAGATGAGAACAGGATGGGGTTCAACGTAGACAAATGCAGGGTGCTGCACCTTGGGAGAAGGAATCCACAGCATACATACAGGCTGGGGAGTTCCCCTCTTGAAAGCACAGAGGTGGAATGGGATCTTAGAGCCATTATTGACTCCAAGATGAACATGAGCCACCAATGCCAGACCACAGCCAGCAAGGCCAGCCATACCTTGTCATGCATCCAAAGATGCACCTCAGGCTGGTCCAGAGAGGTGATACTCCCCCTCTATGCGACATTGGTCAGGTCTCAACTGGAGTACTGCGTCCAGTACTGGGCTCCGCACTTTAAAAAGGATGTGGCCAGCCTGGAGAGGGTTCAGAAGAAATGGTCATAAGCTGGTGGAGAATAGGTTTAGGTTAGAGATCAGAAGGCAATATTTTACAGTTAGGGTGGCCAAAATCTGGAACCAACTTCCTAGGGAAGTGGTCCTCGCTCCTACCTTGGGCAAATTCAAGAGGAGGTTGGATGATCACCTGTCTGGAGTCTTGTGAACCCAGCATTCATTCCTGCCTGTGGCGGGGGGTCAGGCTAGATGATCTATTCAGGTCCCTCCTGACCCTAGCTATTATGAAACTATGAAACCACTCATGCACACACATATCTTCTGTAACCTTCATTGTAGTTTTCAGGCTAGTAACTTTAACAACATTTTAACAATAAACCAACCACCAGTAACTAGTATAAAGAATGTAGGAACATGCATTCCTAACATGCTGGTAAATTTTCTTTAGTTACCTTTCTGAGGATGTCCCATCCTGGTGCTATAGGAGCTGTATGCTCTAGTGCTGGGCTAGAGGGCAGTAATGCTGTCTGCCTTTTATGAGTGAGCCAGACAGAACAGCAAGGTGGGGAACAGAGGTGATATAGCAAACCACACATCATCCCCCCCACTGTAGGCTAGATGTAAAAGTACTTCTATTGACACTGAAATGTGGTTAATATTTGATAACAAATCATAAGAGAGCACTAGAGGGAAAGCAGGGTGACATTTTAAAAGAAAACATTTAATTTTTTTCCTTGTCAAATAACTCTTCATTTCTAATTTTATTTATCTTTTATATAATAATATATCATGTTAAAGGTTGAAGCTGAAACAAAATCGATCAGAATTGTGAGAAATATTGAATTTATTTTGCAACTAATTTAAAAAATTTCAGAAGTTTGATTTCTTCTGGATTTGTCTACACGTGACGCTATAGTGGTTGCTGTAGCAATACACTATGGTGATGTAGCATTGATGGGCAAAAGCCATGACACTGCAGCTACATTGTCATAGTAATGCGCTCCCTCATAGTTTGCTGCTATGATGATATAGCAGCTAAAAATAACCGTGTGTGACTGGCATAATATGGACTGTTACTGCACCAAAAGGAATTACTAAATGATGGCGCAGTAACAATGGCACCATGCGGCCATGTGTAGATGTACCCACTTAATACAAAAAACAAATTTAAGTATCACCAAATCTTCATGAAACAGAATAGCTGTTCTCCACATGGCTCATCCTCTTATCTGATAAAAGGCCTAATACTGCATCCATGTGAGCAGTGGTGTGTAAAGTGCAGTGCTGGAAGCCAGTCACAGACCGTTCATGTCCCTATAGCATTATGCCTCATTTGGTTTCCTTTATGTAACCAAAATTGGAAACATTCAACCATAGGGATGATTACTTCCATATATTGCATTAACCATTAAATGATTTGTGAAGAAATAACACTTCCAAGGACAATGGCAACTGCTATCTGGTCTTTTTTTACTGCAACTCTTTCAAAAATCCTTATTTTATGAATACAGTTTTCAGCACATCCCACAGAGCAAATATGAGACACGCTCTGACTGTTCTGACAAGGTTATGTATTCATGAATTGCTGAGTCACATTAGGAGATAAACCCCAATTCCCTGAAATCTGTAATTGAAGAGCTAACATCAGATCCATAGCAAGTGAAAGAAAGCCCAGCTGAACAACAACACAGAAGTGGACTGGAAAGCACATGTCATTATATATAGCATAAACATTCATGCATTTAAGACAGGTAAGCATCCCTGGAATAGGTTATAAAATGCATCCATAGAGAAACCAAAGGGAAGGCATGCAAATATTTGTGCTAAATAATAACTTAAAACCTGGAACATACCAGCTACACAGTAGCTACACAGTAGTCAGTCTAAATCTGCCATAGGATATGGCACGGATTCCTTAGGCTGATATCTTTTATTTGACCAACTACGTAGTTGGGATGAAGTTAGACAAGCTTTTGAATGCAAGCCATTCTTTGTCCTGGCTCTGATCACAGGAAGACAGTCCCAACATAGGGAAAAACAGCAGAGAGGAGGGGCTGAGAGAAATTCTCAGAGGTAGCAGGCACACAATTAGCCATAAACCCAATATCCATATTTAGTCCTTTGTTCTTAGTATCCAGCCAGCTTATGAATTTTTGTTCCTAAGTTTGCCTTTTAAACATATTAGGTAGATTTGCCTTGAGTACGAGGATAGTGAAGACAGAGAGGGAGCGGCTGTTCTCTGAGAAATGCGCTCCTAATGGGGTGTGTGTGTGTCTCTGTCCTTTATATTTTTTTCTGTGAGAGTTCATTCTGGTGCATAGATGTTGTTTAGTTTCACCCACAAAATTGCTATGAGGGCAATGGTGCACTGGATCAGATATATCGCATTTTGGGAAAGGCATATGTAGGAACCATGATGCTGAAAGGTTTTCTATGGGGGTGTTGATATTAATGGCAGTGGAGATGTGTTGACAGGTTAAACATTTTTTGCCATGGTAAGGCTGCATTGCAGTGCATCTTTGTTGAGTATAGGCGGTAGTTGTTTGGTGACAAAAATTCATAAATGGCTGGTTTATGGAACATTATGTTTTATTCAACTCCTGAATTCTTTCCACACAATATGGGTGAGAATGACCCTCCTCCCTTATGACAGGCCTTGATCTTCCAGTGATCAGTTTCTTTTCTTTGGCTAATTGTGTCCCTGGTGCCCCTTAGAATTTATCTTGACCCCTCTGCTCTGCACGTGTTCCCCTGGAGCTTGGCCTTCGTTGGTCAGGGAGTGGGGAGTGCTGGCCTGTGCCCCCTCTTAGAAGCTCTGGTGGCATTTCTGTTTTTGCCAGGGTTACTTCCAGTTTTGCCACTGGCGCTTCCGGGGTTGGTGATTGGCAGTGGGGGAACCCTCCCGGTCAGCTATCGGCTCCTGGTGCCCCCACAGAGTGAGGAGGCACCAGTTGTCCATGTGCCCTGGCCCCCTAACCATTTTCTTTGCTCTCCACTAGACTCTCTCCAAATTGTCCACATCCTTTCTATAGTGGGGGGACCCAAAACTGGACATAGTAATCCAGATGTGGCCTCACCAGTGCAGAACAGAGTAGAATAAATACTTCTCTCAGTCTGCTGGCAGTGCTGCTACTAATACAACCCAGTATGCTATTAGCTTTCTTCGAAACAAGGGCAGACTGTTAGCTCATGTTCAGCTCATTGTCTACAGTAACCGCCAGGTCCTTTTCTGCAAAGCTGCTGCCCAGCCAGTCAGTCCCTAGGCAGTAACAGTGCATGGGATTCTTCCATCCTGAGTGCAGGACTTTGCATTTGTCCTTGTTGAACCTCATGAGATTCCTTCTGACCCAATCCTCTAATTTGCCTATGTCACTCTGAATCCTAGCCCTACCCTCCAGTGTATCTACTACTTGGCTCCAGCTTGGTGTCATCTGTGATCTTGCTGAGGGTGCAATACATCCTATTTTCAAGATTGTTAATGAAGATGTTGAACAAAACCAGCCCCAGGACCAACCTCTGGGGCATCCCACTTTATACCAGCTCTTAACTAGCCATTGAGCCATTGATGACTACCTGTTGAGCCTGACAATCCAGTCAGGTTTTTATACACCTTACAGTCCATTCAGTGAGCCCATGCTTCCTCAGCTGGCTTGCAAGAATTTTGTGGGAGACAATATAAAAAGCCTAGTTCTTTCGCTGCATCCACAGAGCCAGTTATCTCATCACAGAAGGCAAACAGGTTGGTCAGAACTGACTTGCCCTTAGTGAATTTGACTGTTTCTAATCACCTCCTTCTCCTCCAAGTGCTTAGAAATGGATTCTCTGAGGACCTGCTCCATGATTTTTCCAGGGACTGAGGTGAGGCTGACTGGTCTGTAATTCCCTGGATCCTCTTTCTTTCCTTTCTTAAAGTTGGGCACTATATGTGCCCTTTTCCAATTGTCCGGGACCTCCCCCAATCCCCATGAGTTTTCAAAAATAATGTCCAGAGGATCTGCAATCACACCAGCCAATTCCCTGAGCATCTTTGGATGCACTTCATCCGGTCCCATTGACTAGTACACATCTAACTTTTCTAAATAGTCCCTAACCTGTTCTTTCACCACTGAGGGCTGCTTACCTTCTCTCCTAACTGTGCTGCCCAGTGCAGTAGTCTGGGAGCTGATCTTGCCTGTGAAGATTGAGGTAAACAAGGCATTGAATACTTCAGTCTTTTCCTCATCGTCAAAATGGAACAAATGAAATCACCTTGATATCTCAGTCTGGAAGGAAACCTGATAAAGATGCAAATAAGAAATGCTATTCTGAGTCAGATTACAGGTCCATTTAGCCCAGCATCCTTTCTCTCTCAAGGGGTGCATCTACACATTCATTAATGCATTTTTGGTAATGCATATTAAATTTAGTACCTCCGTTGTAAGGTACTAGAAAAAAGGCGCATTAATGTATTTTAATGTGCATTAACTAAAGCACACAGTTTTTCTGACACTTATATAAGCATTAAAATAGGCAAATGTGCATTAAAATGCATGTGTAGATGTGCCTGCTATCTCTCAGTGGCAGAGTGGTGGCAGCACTATGAAAAAAGAATTTTTGAAAAATATATCATAATATTGATGAAAAATCAGATGCAGTTAAATCCTTCAATCTCTGATATATGGAAACTTATAACCTTTTGCAGATTATAGATCTCCACTACATTTCAGTGGGAGTATGATGTGGACTGCAAATTACTGGCCAGAGTAACAACAAATTCCACAGGCCTGACTGTCACTCCATAAAGACACATTTTCTTTACAAGCCACCTGCTCCTTGGAGGGACCACTGACCACTTATGTGACACATTTGTATGATAAAGTTAAATCATATAAATTGGAAAAGTTAGAAATGGACAATTAGAGACTAATTACTCGCAATATGACCCATCAGTGGGTCAAAGCAAACTCGTTGCAATGAAAGGATATTTGTCAGACTAGTAAAAACTAGGCTTCTTGAATGAAGTAAAAGCAAGCAAGCAGTGAAAGAAATGATGTACATATAACTAAATGTGTCATAAAGGCAAAGTGCAAGGGTGAACAAAAGCAGTGACCAGATGTGTTGGTAATAAATGCAGAGATCATTACAATACAAAATAAAGGTGTGCAACACAAAATGGGCAATTCTGTTTATTCAGTACAAGTTTTATTTTGAAGGTCACTTATATAAACAAGCTCAAAATCGAGTGTAGTGTATGCCAAGACATATTCCAGATTGATTTTCCCCATAATCACAGCCAATTCCAGTTACACACTCTGAAATTCAGGATAACTCCTGCTAAACAAAAGATTGCCTTTTCAACCTCCTTCACCATCTCCCATCCTCAGTATTTTTAAGAGCCTGGATCTTTCTTTCTCACCAACTCCTTTAAGATTTTTACTTCTTATTTTCTCTAGTTTCTCTGGACTACTTGTTTTTCTTTTCTCCCTTCTTTGTGTCACAGGGCCAAAGTGCCTTTTACCACCACATTGTGTTCAACTGTAATGCCTACCTGAAGATGGCATTCTTCACTTCACCCAATTGCTAGCAATTCTAGTTATTAGTGAACTCCCTGAGTAGAGGGAGCATGACTACTGCTTCCTCCCTTGCTTTGTTTCTAGCCAGGATACTGCCTTCATATCATATTTAAAGCTGCGTCACCTAGCCACATTCCCGGTGATTTCAGTTTTGGTGATTACTTATGGAGTTGTGGGCTCTAATCTGCATGGGGTGGGCTCTAATCTGCTTCCCCCAAGCAGTCTAGTCCTGATTCAAATGTGTGTGGTGTGGGGGAGTGGCCCATCCCTGATCTGGACACATGGGGGAGGGCTAGGAGTGGCTCAGTCTCAGGTCTGGGCCTGGGCCTGATCCAGCTGCATGGCAATGGCTTGGGTGGGGCTGGACCTGGCTGGGAGGGCCTTTGTAATTTGGCAGCAGGGAAGGGATAGCAGTATTAATTGCCTCTGCTTTTCTGCCACTGAATTTCCCAACCCATGAAAATCCCCACAGGCCAGATGCCACGGTACCTCAGGCGAGATCTGGCTTGTGACCTGCGGGTTGAGCACCCTATGTCTGGGTGATGAGAACTGCAGTCAGATCAAATTGCAGACATGTCTTGCCATGTTTACTGTGCTACACACAAACAGGGTTTTAATCATCCATAATAAACCAACTATTAAATAAACGCCAAGATAAATAAATGACCATGCTGTAAAAATAAAAATGCCTATTAAACACCTTGCCCTATCCTACCACTTAAGTGTAATAGTGCCAAATGAATGTCCTGAGCATAGGGCCATATTCATACCCTGGGCAGTCAAATATTTGTGTGTATTTTGGTTGGGATAGGCATGGTTGTTTACTTTATTCTTTATGACATCATTGACTCACAATTAGTTGTTGTTTTTCTTAAAGCCTCCTGTAGTCTTATGGAGTTAGCTGTTACGTGAGAATTTCATTTTTCATTAAAGAATGAAAGTGTTTTTGCCTGGATCATAAAGAAAATACTGAAAATCCAGGAATTTAAATTTTTTTAATCTTGTGATTTTTTTAAAGTTGATACTTATGATATTTTTGACTGCTTGAAACTGGTACCACAGTTGCTAATATTTTCACCAATGCCCACACTAAACACTTATGTCCATACTCAGCCCTCTAAAGTATGTTTTTGGTCCTCTCTCTCAAAAATGTCAGCCTAAGTTGATTAATCTAATTAGGTCTAAAAAGTATTTCCTTTTTTCTGTAACTAGAACTTGAAAGGCACAGAATGTGATTTATATACTGTAAATCAGTATATTACAGTGATTTAATTTGCTAAGAATTTTCTTTATTTTTAAAATTATTTTGGAAATGAAAGCCTGTCCAGAGAAGAAAGGTCTCTTACTTTCACTTATGTACCTCTTCAGCTTGTTTCTGTAGCTAAATCTTAATTATGACATCACAGTATATTAATAATAAATAAATATTCATGATGGTGTCAAATCAGCCCTATCACATAGCTACAGCACAGAGCAGGTTGAACAGAGGCAGAAATGAGAACAGATGTCTTCCCTAGTCAGGCCAAGTATCAAGTCCACCTTAAAGGTAACTGCAGGTAATTGGGTCCAAGTTAGAAGTAAAATACATCTTAAAATTTTCCCTAGTGTGAAAGCTCTCTTTAGTTGTAGTGGCACTAGCAAGTGCTGCTGTAATACAGTTTTATACTATATATTCTCTGCTATTAGACAAAAAATGGAAACTCTCTTTTTGCTCATTGACAATATTGTCCCCTGTGACTGAAATTTTTCCTTAAACCTTTAGTTCTAGCCTAGCTGATATGAAATCACAGTTTTCTGCCATCGTGCAATGCATTATAGAATAGCAGCACCTGAGTTCCAGATTTTGTAAAATAAAACCTTTTTTGTGGTAGTAACAGCAGAAACTTAGTAAGGTCTTCACTATTAATTCCTTGCCGAAAAAATGAAAAGTTGAAAGTTTGTTGTGGCCACAGATAAATTGTATACCATCTGGGAGGATTTGTTTTATACAAGAGACATTGAAGAACCCAGTTTTAATTTTTAAATCATTTATCATAAATGGCTTAGCTAGTCATCTTAACAGTCCTATATTATGTTTAGTTGTAATGAACAGTTAATAAAAGATCTCTAATTTTTGTCACAGCAACTTAAAAAAGGCCTGATTTGCCATTTTACTCCCATGAAATACCACCTTGTGTGTGGATTTTATTAAAATCCAGCAGAGTGACTTATATGTAAATAAGATTGGAGTTTCTGTCCTGAAAGTCTTTTGTGCTCAAGACATGGGTAGTAAAGAAAGGAGGATAAAATCCTAATTGTAAACAGCTTTGAATCCTTTGTGCCTTATCATTTACAGGACTTTACACTCTGTAATTTTAATTTTTTTCAACCCCTGAGGTAGTGAATTGCAACTTGCATTCATGTTGTTGGTACTATTGATAGCAATTAAAAACTTATTGTAGATGACATTTTAAAAATCCCTATGCAAAAGGAAGAGATTATTATGTGCGCCTTATTTACCTCTGTATTAGTTTTGAACCAGTTACCTCAGAGAAAAATGCGCTTTGGATTGGGCTGCCTCCTTTGCTCTTTGTCAAAAAGGCTCCTCTGTTGTTAAGACAATTAACTTGCAGTGCTATCATCTGTAGTTCAGATGACATATTCTTGTGGAAATGCTGTGTTTCTATAGTACCTAATGTATCTGTTTAACATATTATTATTGCTAGTGAAGTTAGACAACATAAGAATGAAATAAATAAGAAAAATTAAGGTACTGTATTTATAATGTTCTCTGTTCTCTTTTCCACCATCCCCCAAATGTAATGTTTCCTCATCATTGGAGTTAACAATAGACATATATGGAATTAATCTACTGGTAATAGACTTTGGGAAAAGCAATTGTTTTCACACACGCAACAGCAGAGAAACAATGAGGTGAATAACTGCTTTATCTCTTTTTACCTCCAGGCTGCTGGAGCTTGTGTCATGGACCAAACTGGTCCCCATCTACACCTCAATAGGACAGATGCATTTTAGCTGACTTGGTGTTTATTTGTATAGAGTGAACCGGATTGGCCTTCTCTTAGGGAAGGTGTAGCATGCTCTCCAGTATGCTGCTGGTCATCACAGTTACTTAGTATGGAAGCTGGGGACTCATAGCCCATTCATCTACTTTGCAGAGGCTACTGCCTGCAAGGTCCTCTTTTTCCCTGTGCATGGCATTCTCTTGTGTTCCCTGGGTAGAATGCCATTGTGCCTATTCAGGGGTGCACAAAGAGCTGTTATTTGCACCTTTTCCTCTTTTGCTCATCTGTGTAGTTTGGGCAGTATGTACCTCAAATGTTTTTATGCTGTATAATAAAAATGAACCTGATAGAAAAGTTATGGATTGTTTAAGAGAAAATGATAAAATCAACTATATACAGACAGATTTTCAGCTGGCATAAAATGACATCGCTCCATTGATGGCAGTTCCATTATTCAGCTGAAGTAAATGGAGTTACTTTGATTTGTGTGAGCTGAAGCTCTGTAAGAAGCTATGCTGGGCAGAGGGGTTTGGCAACAACTGTGGTACATATAGTTTTCATACCAAATGATACAAGATAGGAGTATTTTGCACCAAGGAGTATTTTATACAAGCAGTGATAAGAATTGAAAGAGCCTTAGGCAGGGGATATGTTGAGCAGATGCTGTTGATTGGTCACAGGGTCTTTATATCCTGCATGGATTTGGGGCATCCAGTGCTGCCTGGGCCTTTTGGACCCAATTGCTGATATTGGTAAAGTTCATGTTATTTTGGGCATTTTCATTAAATGGTAAGTCTGCTCTTAAATGTTGCAGTGTGCTCTCAAGTTTATGACGTTTTATTAATGAATTCATTTTTAAACTTTAATCCTCTAGCACAGTTAAAGATAAATATACTCTATAGATAATTGTACCATAAAAGCTTTGTTATCTGGCATGAGTAGGGTAAGGAGCGGGGGGTGCTGGCTATATAAAAATTACGGTTACCTGACAGCAGGGGGGTTTTGGCCCTATGTGGTAGGGGAGGGGAATGTTGGCAGTGACCGCACGCGGAGCAGGGGAGCAGGAAACGTGGAGCAGCAGTAGCGCAGGGTGGCGGCTGGTGGCGGCAAGCTTCACCCGTTAATAGATTGTTCTGGTTACTTAAATGCCAGTTAACACAGCTTTTACTCTAACTGCTTTATGAATGTAATTATACATATTAATGTCACTAAATATATGTAGTGGACTATTTTGAATAAATGGACAGAGAGTACAAAGTAAAGAAACAGATTAGAAACTGTTCATTTCAAATGCATAGATATGATTTTTCCTTCTTGTGTAACCTGGTGTGTTTGTTGCAAAAGAAAATGGGACAAATTCTTCTGTTATCTACACCAGCTGAGGTCTCTGCTTTTACTTTGGATTGGTATTTGGGTAGGTATATTCTGAGAGGACAATGTACCTCATACTAAGGGCAATTCTTTTATAGTAATGTATCTATAATGTGTGGCATCTCGAGAAAAGAATCTATTCCATTGTTAATACAAGTCATCCTCCAAATGAAATTGAAACAGGGAGATAATCAGAAGGTGGAACCACAGCTGTGTTTGGTATATGGATAATCCAAGAAGGAAGCTGTTTACTTGGATTCTCGCCCTATTGTCCTGTAAAGAATTAAACCCAAGCAGCTGAGAGTCTAGTCATTTGCCTTCTGAGTATGGAAATAAAGGAAAGGGGACAACAGAAAATGGATATAATTGCCATTACACAAGTATTGTTACACCTGAGAGAAAAATGGGAGGCACTAATAAACAATATATTTCATCAACTTATGCTTCAAGGTTACAAAGAAAAGATTTACAGCTTGTCTGCTTTATTTATCAATGCTCTCTGTTATCAGAGCAAGGTCTGGATTAATCACATGTGCTTGTATTCCCCTTTAAATTATACACACTTTCTCTTACTGGTGAAAGTAATTCCAGAAACTTGAGACATTATACTAATGAATACCTGTGTTCCAGATTTTTCTATACAATAGACAAATGACTAGATGCTGATAATGTCAATCTTAACCTTTCTTCAAATTCTTCCTGGAGCATTAAGGAATGTTATTCGAATAGGAAATGTACTGTGTCCTAACTTTAAGAATCTCTGTTAGGGATTTAGGGCTAAATGTTACAAAATTCACGTGCAGTCACGTATACAGAAGCCATAATCTGAACTTGTTTTTCCCTAAAAGCTAAATAATTAAAAATAAAGAGTTGCACTAGCCAGAAAATATGGATGTGATTATAAGGTTTAGAAGAATAATGTACAGATCTCTGCACAGCTGACATGGCCCAGCAGCTGCTTGTGCTGCTGGCTTTATAAAATGTATAGGTACAAATGCAGGCGGTCTGAAAGAAAGAAGCCCCAATTTTGAGGAGCAAGGTTGGGTTGCAGGATGCTCCATAAATCATCTATTTGATATACTATATAGGTTCTATACTACCGTAACACCGTACTACCCTAATATATGAGCACCTTCCAGGTTTGCATTAAGCAATATGACTAACATGTCTCAAGGAGAGTGGCAAGAGCTGGAACAAAGATTACATAACATATGTTAGCTACTGGAAATTTTCAAGTACTATAATCATTTGGGGAATATAAGAGGAATTCACCTGATGTTGAATCCCTGGCTACAGTGCATCTCCCCAAGATACAATTCCTTTTACCGTTAATTGCAACCCGGATCCTCAGTGAATAGAGAGAGAGTATAGAGCATGCTGGTAAGAAAAGATAAGGGAAAGGCCATCGTCCAGTAGCTGAGATGAGAAATAAATGTCAGGTAGGGACCCACTAAAAGAAACAGATTTTAGGGAGCAGCATTGCAGCCAAGGGGCTTAAAGTTCTAAAGCCAAGCAAAAATCTTTCTTCAATGCAATGCCCTGGCAGCAAGCCCTAGAGCAACCTTCTGGGCTGTTTTCTGGTATGCTAGAGAACCCTTGGGGAAAAATTCACAGGAGATTGTAATAAAAAATAAAACTTCAGCGCAGAAAGAATGAGAAAGGTCAGGTTTTAAAACAAACAATACTGGAATTGATTGCCAGTGATTACTCTGAAAATCCTGTTTATTTTTAAAATAAATTTTACCAATGATAAACACAGAAGCCTAGACAGGGCAGACTGCATATGCTTTACTTTGCATCAGAATGAAGCAGAGGCTGGCTAGTTATTTCCTATGATCTATTTTTTTCTTATCCACATTCAGTAGGGTGCTATTAGCTCCATTGCTTGTTAGAAAAATATGCTTATACAGTATAGTAGACATGCATACACCCAAGGTGTTACCAAAACCATGATCATTTTTACTACTGATTATGGTAATGTACTTTACTATAGTTATGTGGCATCTTTTCCAAATAGGTAATAGAAGAAAAAGATAATTAAACAGCATATATGCATGTTAGGCCTCTGGCAGATGTTCATCTAAAGAAACCATGGGATTTGATGTGTGATCCTAACATTTGTGCTTCTTGCCATGCTACACATACATGGAAAGAGGTGTGCTTATGGGATCAGGGATTAGATCCCTATTGTGCTATATTGTCAGTACGGGGGGATCCCAGGATCATGATCTTGGGCACTCTTCACTGGCAATTAGGAAACCAGTCATCCCTGCTCCCAGTCTTGGGAACATATTGGAGTCATGGGCTTCGATGTGCCCTGGAAGCTGAGAGCACAGATCAGATCACTGCCACTCCCGGCCTCTGGGCCTAGTGGTATCCTTGACTCTGATGAACCCCTGAGGCTGGGAACCTGAATCAGCTGCGGCTCCCAGCAGCAAAGGCTCTGCTGTGCCCTGGAGGCTGGGAGCACAGATCAGCTGCTGCTCCCAGCTGTTAGGGTGCCTCCAAACCCCAGATTCCACTGTGATCCCAGCAGTGGGGACCAGTAGCTGATTGGGGCTCCTAGCTTCAGGGGCACTTTGGAGCCCTTGACTCCAATGTGCCCAGAGCCTGGGAGCAGCAGTCAGCTGATCAGTACTCTCAGCCTGGGGGGCTCCCATGTACTCCCGAGGCTGAAGCCCCATCAGCTTGGCCACACTTGCAATATAAGTCATGATGGGAAGCAGCTACAAAGTTATTACACATGTTTTGTGTGGCTTATTCCATGTTTTATCATGCCATTGATTGCATTAAGATGTGGCTGGTTTATGAATAAACATGTGATTAAGTGTAACATCTAAGTGTAACATCTGCCGGGGGCCTAATACGCAGAAACTGAAATTCAACCTGGGTAAAGAGAACCAGTGAAAAGCTAAGGTTGCATGGGGTACAAATGCAACCTTCTGGAACAGAAACCCCAGAGGATTGTAGAGCAGCCCTGAGCCCTGGATGTAGGTGCGGGGAATAGATTTCACTTGCCCAGTTCTTCACTTCACCCACATAGACTCTAGTTACTAGAACTTTATACACATGAAATTAATTTCTGAAGGGAGAGGAAGAGAAACGAAGAAGAAGAAATGCAAGAAATGGGCTAAGCCATTTAGCTATCCCATGTCTGTTCTCTTCATGGCCCCAGTCAAATTGCTGAGTCTGCATCAGGCATATGGTGTTTTAATGCTGCAATGAGCAATAAAACCACAGACAGAACTCAGCATTATAGATCTTTAACAGACAAATATTAAAGACTTCCCTCCCCTAGCATCCTAGAGCTCTGCTAAGGACTTACTGGGGGACTTTGGGCAACTAATTTCACCTGTCTCTACTTCTGTTTCCCTCTGCCTACTTTCTGTCTCTCTAAATGTATTTACATTACAAGCTTTTCAGGGTAAGAACTGCTTTTCACTTTTTTCTTCACACACTGCCAACTATAATGGGACCCTGGTCTTTGTATAATGTACCAAGGTAACAAGCATTGTTGTAATACCAATAAAATAACAATAATAACTTTCAATAAGTAATATTTAGTTTGCCACTCCCTTAAGAGGCTACCTGCACTTTCATAGTAGAGCTAGTATGTGTGTATAATACTTGATCCTTCTGTAGTTTATACTCCTCTTACACCAGTCTATGGGTGACTGGTGCTGCCTTAGTCAGGGAGGGCACGTGCCCCCCCAAGCAACCAGTCAGCAGCTGGGGGGGGGGG
>NW_005842949.1:221133-227996 GCF_000455745.1 Alligator sinensis
ACGAGCCCGGGGGCGGGGGGGGGGGGGGGGGGGGCTAATCGCAGGGGGGACACTGGCGGTCCCACTTGCCCCCCTCCTTCTTATTGCCGGAGTGGGGAGTGCGGCCTGACAAGGGGTACACCGGTGCTCTCAGAGGGTGCACATGCACCCCCTACATGTTGCCACTGCACCAGTCTAACTTTATTGACAGTCCAGGTTTACTGACTGAAGTATAGTTATTCCTGATTTAAACTGGTATAAGTGAGAGACAACGGTTCCTAGCTTGCAGGAGCCAGATAGTTGGTTTGCAAAAACATGCAGAAAGCCTGGAGTTTGCTCATAAAATCAGAATAATAAGTAATTTGGCGTGGAATGGATTTAGTCATCTAGCTGATTACCCTTCAACAAGGCAACCTCTATCAGATTATAGAGATAATTTCCTAGTCTCCATTAGTGGATGGGGAGAAACTGGAGAAGAAAGGGATGCTGGGAAGTGTCTCATAATGCCTCTTTGAACAGAGCTAAAAAGTACAATGGTAATACTTAAAGGCCTGTCAATTGTCTTAGGTAAATCAATAAGATTTGCAGTGAACAAGGTACAGTAATGAACATTTTGGCTTGTTATGGGCACTTTTACACATACTTTTATTCATCCCTAGTTCTTTCAGCACAGGAAAGAAAAGTTCTGCCAGAGATGACAATGATCTGAACCAAAGGGAGTAAGAGATTGTGTGTAAGCAAGAGCGAACAGACTGGGAGCTGGCTGTGGAGAGAAAGCAATCTGTGAGCTAGGGCTGAAAGGCCGATAACTAGGCCATACATCTGGGAGGCAGTCTGTAAATGGGGTATAGGAGAGGATTGAATGAAAGTGGAGCAGGGTGTGTGTGGTAATGGGTCCAAACACAACAAATACAAGAACTGAACTTTTTAAGAGGAAGCTGCAGGTCAGCTCATAACAGTCGCAGGCAGAGTATCCATTAGGGCTGTGCAAAGCTTCGGCAGAAATTTGGCCCAATTCAGTGGCTGAATCCCCAAATCTGAATTGAAACAGGAGACCCTTTAATCTCTCTGAGTTGAATTGGAACCCTCCGAATCAATTCAGAGAGATTTGGAGAGATGATTTGGACATAGACACAACTTTAAATGTTTTTTTCTACACATCTCAAGGTACCAGGCGGCTTGTGAATGCTGAAATGGTGGGGCAGATGGAGTGTCCCACGGGAGCATGCGGGGGTTCCCAGTGCATGTGGCAGTGGACCTGGAAGTGGGCTAGAAGCATTTCCGGTCCACTTCTGGATCCACCGCCAAGCACATGGCGGTGCTTGGTGTGTGCCCCCCGTACTCCTGTGGAACACTTCATCCACCCCATCATTGCAGCATTCATAAGCCACATCTTGTACCTCAAAGTATGTAGAAAAAACATTTAAAGCTGTGCCTATGGCCGAATCGCTGATTCTCTAAATCAGCATTGAATCTTCAGATTCAGATTCGGCCGAATCAAATCAGGACAGTGATCCGAATCAACAAATCAAATTACCGTCCCTGATTTGGGCCAAATCCGAATTGAATACGGCACATTTTGCACACCCCTAGCATTAGGCCAGAGGAATTCCACAGTCCCTTTACTGGACTGCCCTTCTGACCTGAATTGGAATCTATTATTTTCTTCAATTCCACGAATTTGTGATTGTAATTTTTTTTCTAGAAGCCCTAATAAAGTAGCCTTGGGCATCAATACAATATGAGAGTATGTAGGGGGATCCAGTGCAGCCTATAATCTGAAGAGGCTAATATTTGGAGGGCTTGCAGAACCTGCCCCCATGCATGTTGCATGCTCAGCATGCTACAAACCCATAGGAGCATGTTTGCTACAACACTTAAGGAGACACCTTGCTGTAGGGTCAGTTATGGTATTTTCTAAAGTAGCACAAGAGAATGCAAGAGAATACTGAGAATTTTGAAGTAATTAATCATTTATTTTAGGTAAATATGCACGTTCTCCATACATCTGCCTCCATTAATGTCCTTCCATGAGAAACAGAGCTTGAAAAATGTGTTAAACATTTTTGCTGCACTGTAAAATGTCTTAGCTCCCAGGTAATTTTATCTGTGATTATTTACAATAAAGTGACTTTCATCTGCCCATAAATCCTTACCTGGTACATCCTTTTTCCAAATTGCTTTATTAATCCTTAGTTATTATTAATTAGAAATGGCACAAACAGCACAATCATTTCCTTAATGCTGGCCGACAGCTGGGCTTTAATAGACTACAAAGCATGACTTTGGTTACTGGAATTTATTTTTCTCTTGCATTAACTATGTCACATGGCATAGCCGGAAAGGAAGAGGAGAAAATATTTTCAAGTATCATTTTTAACTGTAGAAACAATGTTTTATTTTAATGATAATAGATCAGGATCTGTGGTTGGTGCTTTGTGTTCACAATTACTTCGTTTTTCCTCTTCACTCTCTCTCTTTCAGAATTTACCTCTCTGCTGCAGACTAATTTGGCTCTTCTCCTCTGATGTGTGTTGTGGCACAAACAGTTTAGACCATATGTGACAAAAATCAAACCATTTCCCTGCAGTAGTTATTGATCTGGTAAGATGTGCACATTTAACTCTGCAAGATCTTGGGTAATTGCTTATTCAGACACAACCCTTCCTTTCCCTAGACTGGTGCATCATATTCAGTACAGTTACTAACAATGCTCAGTTCTTTTTAGTTAACTACCTAAAGTCTAGCTGTTGATCTGAAAAGCATGCAAATAACTATCAAACCTCATTGAAACAAGATGATCTTTCAGATGCTGTATCTTTATAGTGAACTGAACACTGGAAAATGGTGATAAAACTATATGAAAATATATTTGAAAACTTTCTGCTGAAACTGGAGTCCTCACTACATTTCTGATGCATTCTTTTTTTTCTCTGAGTAGCATATTGTTATTATTACTTCTAATGATGACCAGTTAATGGTATGAAAAATTAACTCTTTTGCCAATCCCCGTTACTTACTGCTACTCTCACACCTGTCAGAAATCAGGCTTCAACACGCAGAACAATTAGACAGTGCCAGAATTATTCTCCCTCCAAAGTCTTTATGAAGCTAGGTGCAGAGATTTGAAAATGCCACCATTTTATAAAAGAAAGAAAATATTTTATGACTGGATCTTGTTTTTTCTAACACTGTTTGGACAAGGGGTATGAAGTTGTACTGAAACAGGGTCTAGGTAGATGTATAACCCCGCTCTGTAAATAGGCAAATACTAGGGCTGTGTGAGGCTTCGGACAGAGCTTCGGATCCGGAGAAGCTTCGGATGCTTTGGCATCCGAAGCAGTGTGTCCGGATTGAAGCGCTGGCTTCATTAGGCTTTCTGAAGCGGTTCGGAGCTTCTGAAGTGCTTTGGAAAAGCTTCAGAGCTGCTTTGGAGATCCGGTTATAGGGTATAATGGCAGCTAGAGGTGCAGGGCCAGAACCCCTGCACCGATCTCCTCGACAGCTGGCAGGCTTCGTGGCCACAGCAGGGGCCACCATCCCTGCAGCTGTCACCCTGCTGTGCCTTAACACACACAGGGTCACCCATGTCACGAGTTTTGCTTGTCCGCAGCTTGAGGTGCAGTTCTCCCCAAGCCCCTATCTTTTGGAACCAGTCTTTTGGAACTTGGCAGGCTTTTTGTCCTCACCAGGAGCTACTACTGCTGCAGTTTTGACCCCCCTGTATTGTAACACATTGAAGTGACATAAGTTTTGCTTTCAAGAATTTGGGATACAGTTCCCCCCAAACCCCTGCACTGATCTTCTTATAACTTGGCAGACTTCATGCTCTCAGCAGGGGCTACTACTCCTGCAAGTTTCATTCTAATCAGACAAAAAACCAAAGTTATAGATATTTAATTGATTCCCCATTATACCCTATGGCCAGATCTCCGAGGCGGCTCCAAAGCTTTGGAGCTGCTTCGGCCGGATCAAAGCAGAAACCTGGTCTGGAGCTCTGGATCAGATCCCTGGCATCCAAAGCGGCTGGATCCGAAGCCGGATTGGATTGCTGGCAACTTGCACAGGCCTAGCAAATACTATTCATCAACTAAATTATTTACGATTGTTTTAAGATGGTGGTTATTTCATTCACTAGTGAATCTTTCTGTTCTTTGATCAGCACTGCCTCCATGATTTTAAGGAAGAAATCTATTTAAAATATACATGTGCAGTGTTGTCTATAAATTATTTATGTTTGTCATTAGTAAAGTTAAGCATTGTAACAAACTTCCATTTTTCTGCTGCATTTTTTAGCTCCTCCTCCAACCCTTCTCTACCATTTTGACACCTGTTGTTCAGATTTTGAGTTTTCTATGGTAGGAAATGTCTAACATTTGTCTGAATAGCACCTAGTACAATGGGCCTTTCATCATGGATTGAATGTCCAGGGGTTACGAGAGTAATGATAATAATAATATCATCTGAGCAGTAATTAAAAGCAACATGATTAATAGTAATATAAATAATAAATACCATAATTTATTTTTCTAGAAGGGTTTGCCCACTGCTCAGGGTGCGGTTATGAAGATACAATAGATACTGATAGTCAAGGGTCCTGGAGTTCAAACATGCTAAATGTTCTAAAATTAATATAAGATCATGGGGTTAAATTGTTTATGAAATTCCCTTTCCAAACATGAAGCTGAGTAGATGATTTTGCAAACTGGGAATGAGCCTGGCATTTTCAACTAATTACGAGACAAAAAGTTGGAAAAAGTTTTTTTCTCCTATTATTAAATCAACCTCTAGCTATATAGACAAAAAATATATTCTTTCTTCATACAGCATTATATTGCACACTATAAACTGTCAGAAACACTTAACTCCATGCTGAAAATGTTTTACATCTACACTCTCTCTCATTAAATTTGCTGCCATTAAGAGAAAGGACAAGTAAGGCAGTTGAAGGTTACCCTTATACGCACATACCACTCTTCCCCCACCCTGAATCTTTTCAATTATAAATAGTGAATTCTATGAAACAGCTGCAACACTTTTCTGAATTCTTTGTTTTTGACTGCTTTCCCTTCATGCCTTGAGCAACCAAAAGGATTAATTCTGGGTAGTTATTTAAATATAGTTACATGCTAAAAATCCTTTGCCAAGATCAGAGAAAAGGGATTAGGATTAAACTGCTCTAATCATAATTTTTTTTTTCTTATAGGGACTCCTCTGCTTCATGAAACAAGTATTAACACTATATGGGCTGTAGTATTGTCTTACACATTTTTATCAGTGACAAGGAATATTTCACTTTCTAAATGGAGTGCAAAGGTTTTCCAACTCCTTTTATCAACAGGTACTGTGTGGGTGACTGACTAGAGATGATACTAAATATTTTCCCTTCCAAAAAACACATTTTCCTGCTTTGCCAGATATATTGAACAAGATTATCACTCTGTGTTTCTATTGTGTCTCACTGTGAAGCCCCAGTTTCAGTGAGCTGAGTATTACCCGAATTACCTTCCTTATGTGCTAATGTAATACTACTACTAATAGCAACATGCTCCAGCCAATTGTAGTTTCCTCCTTTATGTTGCAGATGAAGTAGAGAATGTATGGAATGTATTCAAAAGATGATCACATATGCAAATGTTTTCTTAAGACCACATTTACCCTTTGCTAAATATATTTTATAGTGTATCCTTTTCTTCTGAAAAATTATTGCTAGCATATCTTCACTGACAGCATAATTGTTACTGTATTTAAATTATCACCAGGCATTAGATAACGCACATGTGTGTGAAAACAGATCTTTCAATGAAGCATAATGGATATTTTAATGAAGGATAATGCAGATACATTGGGCTAGGTCGTGGCAGATATGCCAATCCACTTTAGAAGGAGAATGGAGGAGAGAGAGAACAAATCTTTTTCAAGCATGATAGATTAGATTAGGCTAGTAGAGAGTGCTTTCCATGCTGTGCTGGTCCCACTCCTTGAGCTGGTGCAGAGGGCAGGTATGGCCCTCCCAGCTCTTCTGTCATTTTGCTCCCTGTAGAGAGCAGAAGTGACTGTCCCTATGCCAGGAATGTTGAGGCTCCTTCTATAAGAGACCTTTTCACAGTGGAAAGAGGAAGCAGTGGGAAGATTCTTGCATAGCCACCTAAGTGCCATTTCAATCTTTGTTTTAAGTGCCAGCTAGCTACCCAGGAACAGATCATGCTAATGCCTGGCATGCCTGGCTAATGCCTGTCTCGTAAACACTGAAAGGACACCCTTAGCATGCCCTTGTTCTGCAGCTGCTAAAGAAAAGGAGATGTGTGCCTTACTCCATGGTAGAATTGCCATTGGCTCTAAGGGTGAAGTTACATATTACACTTAGACTATACTAAGGTGAAGACTATACTCAAAACATGAGCATCCACACATAAAAACTCATTAACTCATGCTAAGTGCCCTCAGAGCATCTCAAAATTATGCCATATTAGGTGAGGGTTAACTGAGCCATGCTACCTAGCTCACATTAGGGTAACTTCATCTATTCCATAGAGATAACACGAGCAATTTGAAGTCCTGCAGCGTCCCAGGATGCACTGGTCCCAGCCCCCCAGCACAGGGATAGATGCCAAGTGTCCTGACTCCTAACGACACCCCTGTTCACTAGCCCTTTTGTGGAAAGTCAGAGGTGCGCAGGGAACAAACAGTATTAACCCTTACCATGCCACTGTTCACAGTATCTTCTAACTTTAACACTGCTCAACAATGCACAGATGTAGTATGGTCTAAGTATAATGTGTTCCTTCACACTAACAAAGAGCCAGCTCTACCTGTGCTCCTGTTTTTTTTTTCTTCTATTTTAGTGCATAGGCCAGATGGGAAAACCCCTACCTGATTCCTGC
>NW_005842949.1:228027-235787 GCF_000455745.1 Alligator sinensis
ACTATATGCATTTTTGGTGCTGCTCTTCCCTTATGGCCCAGCAGAGCTCCCTCTCATGGCTAGGGAAAGTGCCTGGAGAATCCCAGAACAGCTCTTGTCAGGGGTGGGGACTAGTAAAAAAGAGGAGAGTGTTAGGGCAGGCTTTTTTGACTGGTCCATTACATATTAACATAATTAATGAGAGAGATGGATTCAGGGGAAGAAAGGAGATTAAACTGATTTGATGGTGAGGTTGCATTTTGAACTGGTTTGAAAAGGTGGGGTGTTTTGCATTGATCTGATGGACAATAAAGAGGCTAATTGATTTCCTGACAAGGGCTTCCCTGTGGCTTAGAGGAAAAATGAATTTTCTCATGATGGATAAAGATGGGAGAATTATTTGGGGTATGCAGTAAACATTTGTATGGGGTAATAACAGCATGAATTAGGCACTTTCCAAAATGCATACTTCCCTCTGCTTAGCTCTTCTCTAATGCAAGCATTTTTGTAGCTTTGCTAATGAGTAGGTACATTATTGCTTTTTCCCTTCCTTCCAGGCATTGCTTATAACCTCTCTGAAGATTAGGAATGATCAGCTTGTAGAAATCCTTATAACTCAGCTGTGGATCTGTGATTATGAGGGACGTTCATGTTGAGGTGGGAATGAGCTAGAACAGAGAAGTGGCACTTTCATGTGTCCCACTTCCCAGAGAAGACAGTGGAAAATCAGCATGAATTCATGATGCTTGGAGTGGAACTGACACAAATCTTGTCTTTTGGCAGAGAGAATTCAAGAAGTAGGTTTCTTTCAGGCTGTTTCCCCTTCCTTCTGAGCAGCTACTCCTTTGGATTTTAACTTTCTATTTTCTTAAACATCTCAAGAAGCAACTCTACCTCCATGGCTTTCCTTCCTTCCCCTCTAGCTCTCTTTAAGGCTCCAGACTATTTGGCTTTCTGTTATGGCATGAGGTTCCTCAGTCACTGAACACAGTAGTCCTTAAGGGTCTCAGAGATGAGTATGGTGGGATGAAAGCATACAAGTTCATTACCATGAGATGGGGTGGATGAGTGGAGAGCCGTCACAGATTTGGACAGAGGAAGGTGGTAGGGGAAGATTCATTTTGGAAGTGGAGTCACATATGCTGCCAGTATATGAGGATGAGACCACTAGAAGATGCCCTCTAGTCAGATTTTGCTAGCTATATGGAAATCTTTTCTTAACATCAAGTCCTTGGCCCACTGCCTAAGTAGCCTGTGAACTTCCTTTGCATCTTTATTGTCCAACCAGGAGAGCTGATTCATATTCATTGGCCCAATGTAGGTCTGGTGCTGGGAAGAGAAAATAAATAGTTGTTTTTGAGGGGAAGGCTGAGGTGAAGGAGAGGAGAAATAGAAGATTTATGAGAGAAGGTGAGGAAGAATGTATTTTGAGTTTTGTGAGGAGGCGAGAAGGGTTGTGAAGAGAGGGGGAAGAGAAGGAATGAAACTAAGGAGATTCAGAATATACAGTATTTCAAATATGTGGTGCAAAAAAATTTGTGAAGGCTGGTCAGAATATTTTGCCCCCTCTACCAGAGCATTATATGCATGGTGTTACAGACTAGGGAAAAAAAACCCCAATATTCCATTTAAATCTCACCATTGTTTTCTGTGGTTTTTCACTGCTTTCTTTGACCAGTGCCATTATGACAGAGAGAAACATAATGTTGTGATGGAAACCTTAGCAACAAAATAAAATAGCATCTTTGTTTTTTTGTTTTATTTTTAAATGCAACTTTTAATGCATGCTTGTTTTCTTCTCAGTTTTCTGGGAGCTGTTTATTACATAGTACGCTATTTTTCTCTCCTTTCAACAGCTTCTTAGATCTGTTTTGTCATTTTCCATATGTTTGAGATGGTATTTTGATACTGTTAGGAACATTTATTACAGATACGCTCCAAATGATGGTTTTCAGCATTAATTCTGGTAAAACCTCAATCAAAGTGTTTTTTATTTAAGAAGATAAAATTTAAAAACAATTCTGACTGTTTGTTATATCTGTATGCATATGGAATACTTTATATTGGGGGGGCAGATTCTAAATTATGCTGATTTATAACAACTTAGAATTTGTCCTTTGAAATTTGTTCCTTTAAATTTTCCCTTCTCATTTGTGATAGATTCACATTAAAATAATCCCCACCCTTTTCTCCCATAAATCATGATTACCTTCTTACAACTTAGTGGGGAATAAAAATAGACACATGAATCCTACCCTTGGCATTTACTAATGTGCACACAGAAGAATGCAAGTTCTTCTACCTGACTGGTGTTTATATATACATACAATCACACATAATTCATTGCAAAACACTGTTGAGATGTCTGTATGATCGGAGCACACAAAATTCTATCCCCCTATTGCCCAAAGACTCCTGGCAGCATGCAGGATTGACTAGGTTTTGAAGTGCCAGTGGGAATTCTTCAAAATTGCAGCTCCTTTGGTTTAAGGCTCCAGGGTTTCCATTCTCTGTAGGAAAGAGATGGAAGCAGCAAGGAATGAGGGATGGAAGTATTTTCCTTTCTGCCTTAAGGTAGTGAGTTCTCACTAGGGACATAAGAGATCATTTTAAGTTTAAGCTCTTTGGGGCAGGAACCGTCTCTCATTACAAGTCTGGACAGTTTCTACCATAATGAAAAACCTTGATCTTAGTTGGATTCCTTAAGGTAGTAGTTATAGTGTTGCCATTTTTGTCCTAGCAGTTAGCCAAAGTCCTCTGGTGTTTCCATTGGAAGAAGATGATGAAAACAGGTATCTTTGATGCAATCCCGTTTATTTAAAACAGATTCCTCTTCCCTCAAATTCATGAAGATTCAAAGAACAGGAGGTAGTTTCTATGCTTATGGCTCTAAACTTCATGCAACTCTTGAACCACAAGCTTTCTCAGCTTTATCTCAGAGGTGCACTGCCTGTGATTCTTTTGTAGCCTTTACTGCTCTTTTGTTGCTGTTTCTCCCAGCTTGGTTTGTCTGGAGATGGTGGCCTGAAGATGGGTTGGTGGGTCTGAATGTGCAGCTCAGGATACTGGGGTGAACACAAGAACATCCCATTCCTTTGAATGAATGCAGGTACTGGATTTGTGAGCAGAAGGCATTCTTAATGGTACAAAAGCTGGCATAGAGAGGAAAGTACTTTGAATGGGGCTTCCAAGGTCTGAGCTGAAAAGAGCCAAAAAGGACAAAAGGGCAAAATGTTAAGTGGGAGATGATATCAGTGGCTATGACCCTGCAGCAATAGAAGTAAGAAAGGAAAACACTAAAGCTTGGTCTGAAAAAATGGAAAACAACGTGGAAAGGCATTTGGTGGGTAAATGGTCTAAATCAGGAAGCAGTCCTGTGTACAGAAACACTGGTCTGCAACCTTTGAAAGTACAGGTGTGAGCAAGTTGTCCTTGAATTCCACTCTGTAAATTACTCTCATCTGGGAGAAGTTACATTATATCCAAGAGTTGCATCTAGTTACAGGGGTTACATGAAGTTTTTTCTTTAAATTGGCACAGTTTGAATTTTTGTGGAATAACACATTTATCCGTCCATAGTTTTCAGTGAAGGGTGATGGTTGTATTCCCCCATTCCAAATAGGTTTAACCCAACTAATAATAACAACAATGCCACAGGCAGTTCCACTGCTGGCACTTTAGGTATGAGGGGGGTGAAGAGTTTATGCTACAATGGGACTACTTGTTGCTTGATTTTTGCTTTCCCAGCACCTCCTGCTGTGTTTTCCCTGTATCAGAAGGCTCAAAGGTGTGAAATCCTCTTCTCTGAGATTGGATCTTATATTCCTTCTTCATCTTCCTACAGAATTGTTTTCCTGGAACATTTTTTTTTGTTGGGGGGAAGCGGGGGCTTACAACTTCATGCATGAGAAACACTTAAGACATAGTGTGGCTGTTTTTGAATATCTTCAAGACTGTTGATTGAGTGCATAATGCATAAAAGATGATCTTCTGCCTCCTGAGCACAGTTCTGGCACTGAGAAGCTTCTTTTCTGGTTCAGCTGTCAGACCCTGGTGCACATCACTAACAGGAAGTCAGGTAAATCTCCCAGGCTCATGTGGCTTATGCATGCAGCTTTACTGGCTTGACTAGAAGTTAACATCTATTTTAATGCTGGGCACATCCTGGGTATTGACAAAGGCTTTGTTTCATTTTTAGATGTACAGATGTTTGAGTCTTAGTGCCTTTTTGCCTGGAGCCAGATGGAATATAGCCAAGATGCCACTAGTCCTGTGAAGCCTTGGCACCTGACTCCTCTCATATTGTCAGAAACATCAGTAGCTTACAGGCCTTTGAGTACTTACAATGCTGGCTTCTCTGACTTCTTGCCAACTGCTTTCCCCCGTCTGTGGCCTGTGCTCGAGGAATTTATAATTCTAGAGCCTTGGTATAACAAAACTCTCCTCACCAACAACACTTATATGTATTTTATTTTGAGACAATGACTTTCCCAAACCTTTCAGTCTTTTTAGTGTGCAGACTTCTTCAGGGTTCAGTATGATTGGAAACCTTCATTTAGAAAAATATCCTGCCATAACTGATTCATCCTTGGTTCATGTTTATAGCTCTGGAGAATATTGATACTTGTGGCTCTGATAATTTTAACTATAACTTCCTTTAGACTTTTCTAGATGTAACAACTTGTCACATTGTTCTTGTTCTGCAACCAGTCAGATGGAATATTTGATTAAAAGGTCCAAAACGGTATCTGGGATTGTATGGAAACAGATATTTGTCTCAGTAAAGCCTATTTATTTTGTTTTTCTACTCTTCAACCAGACTGAGTGCACACAGAAATGATTGGGTTCTGGAGACTTTACACAAAAAGTTCAGGTGATGACAGGAGTGGAGTCTGGAGTCTGTTTTTGTGTTTCTTATGTATTTTTATTTTTCTTAATTGTTAAAATCTCCATCATCTTTGGAGGGGTATAGGCTGGTGACCATAGCTCTATGAACTTGTCTCAAAGTGGAAGGAGGGCATCTGTATGATAGCTAGATTAGCAAAAATGGTGAAAAGGCAATGTTGGCATGCTGCTCCCAGGAGGATGATGCTGTGATTGAACTATTCAGGGTAGGCTTCCTATTCAAGATTAAAAGGGAATTTAGCTGTACAGCCATTTTCTTACTCTTATCTGGTATGTTCTGTAGGAAAATAGTGGCAATGTAGCTTGGGTGGACCTTTGACCTGCTATCATCTGAAATGCTCCTAAAACTGGTTAGACAGGAAATCACCAGACCAAGTAAGATCAGTCTGGAAAAGGAGTGCATAGGGAGACAGCCGTAAATGTGGAGGAGCAAGGAATTATTTGACCATAGATCAATGTTGCAACAGTTAAAAAAATCACATTCATAAGGGTGTTCACCAGTATCCTTATTCTTTACTTATTTACACAAGTTTTGTGATGGTGTCGACAAGATCAGACTCTAATTTCAGAAATGTCCTATTAGACAATTTTAAAAACAGAATTTATCCAATATACTAACAATATACCAATATACTACCAGTATACTAACAAGTATTTTCTATGTTAAAAATTATTGGTATATTTCAACTTACTTTCATTTCCTGTGATTAACTGGTCAGAAGTATTAAGTTCGAAATTTATTATTTTTTGTAGGTATAAATTCACATTTCTTGGAGGTGTATCTTTTAATTATTATATTTGTATTAAAAAATATTATTTTTGTAGGTATTCACATTTCTTGGAGGTGTATCTTTTAATTATTATTTTTCCTCAAAAAAATAGAAATGATCAAAATACTTTGTTAAACTATCAAGACAAAATGTATTCAAGTGCTGTAGTCTTAAGACAACAAGCTCATATACTTACTTTGGGTCAGTCTGGATTTTCTTTTGTCTCTGGCTAGTTTTATATTTTATAGATGCTGGACTGCTACAGGCTGTTAGTGTGGCCCCAAGACTGCTGTGACTTACAGGAGCCCTTTCCAGACTCTCTACACTACATACTGCAGTCATAGTCTGTTGTGCTTAGTGTTTTAAGTGCTCTTTTCATTTTCAACCCACCTTTATAGCCCTATCTTGTATGATTAATGTTGTGCAATTAAGCAGCCTTGAGTGACCTGTCTTGGCACTACACTGCTCTTGTGTGACAGAAACACATCCCTGATGCCTCCTGGCTTGCTTTTTGGCCTTATATGCTGTTTGAACAAGATATAAGGGCCAGTATTAACTGGGTGGGGGTCATCCTTAAAAGTCCAAGAGAAAATCAGTGGGAATGCTATCTATGTAAGGATTTTGAAATTTGGTTTCTGATACCAGCCTATCTATTCCACAAGCATTCGTACTTCCTTGAAGTGCAATAAACAAGATCTCATACTGTCTCTTACATTTAGTGGGAGAAATATCAAAATAGGATATATTTTTATAACAGTGTCATTTTTCAAAGATATGTTCATCCTACGTGTCAGGACAGATGACTGCTGAGCTCACCTCTGAACCTGTGACTAGCAGTGTGTTCTAGTGTAACAGCTATGAAAACTGCCTGTCAAGAGACAAGCAAGACTCACTGATCTAGCAAACTGCTTGCAGTAAGTCGAGGACATGTTTAACTAACTGTTCTACTCACAAAACTCAAGGGCAAACTGCTTGTGTCTCTACTGCTTATATTTGTGGAAGAAGTATGTATTCTGATGTACCAGTAGTTCAGCTGCAGTGAAGCTTTTAAACAAATGTGTTTGTAGTTTTATAACAAATGAGTTTGAACCACAAACATAATTGCTAAGCTGGAGCAATACCAACTTATAACATTGACCTCAAACTCTCAGGACTTAAAGCCCAATCCTGGGCAGTGTTTGGCTCTTTCTGTAGGATACTTACCTAATCAATTCTCAGTGGAGCCACTGGGGGAGAAGGGCACTCATTACTCTAGAGGGGGTGCTCAGCTCACTGCTGGAGTAAGTCTCAAAGTCATAAGTGGGAATAAGGTAAGACAGCTAGAGTTTTCCTTTCAGAAAGGGAGTTATAGACACAAGTCATTCTTTGGTCAGAATTTATGGGCATCTATATGCTGCAGGGTGGAGGGGGCACTTTCTGAGAGCTGCTCTAATTAAAGTACCTACAACATCATGCGTATTTAGCACCCCACGCTTCAGTGGCAGTGGGGGCATTTTAACTAAAGCTCATTCAACAAGTTTTAGTTAAAGCACCCCTGCTGCCATTTTGAAATGCAGGAACACTGAATTCACATGATGCCAAGGCTGACAGAGTGTTCTAATTAGAATGTGTTGAAGCAGGCATTGGACACATGTACAGGTGCCCTCTGGCTTTTTCTAGAAGTTTTTTTTGGGGGGGAAGGCGATATAATCTGGGGAGCTTGAGTGTGCACATGCCTGTGCGACTCCCTGCCAGGAATGCTGAATACATATGACGCAGAGGCTGCTGGAAGGCACTAATTAGCTATTAATCAAGAGAATTTGGAGTGAATAATCAAGTCGGCTCCAATGCATGCTGTCACATGTATAGGCTCCCTATTTGTCTTCTCTCTAATGTATGATTCAGCAAAGTCCTGTCTAAATGTTTATGTGCATGTGATACCTTGGAATCTGCTTCCAAGGCTGTTTATGGCTTTTATCTAATAATTTGATGCAAGAGGCATAAGCAGACTTAGGGGCCAGAACCCAGGACTTCAGGGAAGTGATTATCTTGCTGAGCTAGAGACCTGGGCTTCCTCTTGCTTGCTGTCATTTGGACTCCAATAACTGTTACACTGATTTTTCAGCA
>NW_005842949.1:235819-238070 GCF_000455745.1 Alligator sinensis
CTCTATGTCAAATTGGATGGAGATGTCAAGTGGGGTTCCCCAAGGGACTGTCCTGGGTCTGGTATTATTTAATATCTTCATTAATAATGTGAATAATCATATCGAATGCACACTTAGCAAATTTACAGATGACGCCAAGTTTGATGGAGTTTTAGACACTCTGGAAATGGGTAGTATCCCGAATGACAATCCAGAGTGTGGTGACTCCAATTCATTCAGGTGGCGGTGGAGTGAGTCTTCTGGCAGGAGGGAAGAGGAGTGGAAGTCCTGGGCTGGGGCTCTCATGCTGTACCAGGTGGCCTGGCCACTCTGCCCCTCGCCCCCAGCAGTGCCAGTGCCTGGCCACCACTGCCCATTGCCACCAGGTACCTGCCCAGCTTCCCACACCCATCCCCTCCACACACACACACACACACACACACACACACACACACACACACACACACACACACACACACACACACACACACAGTGCCTCCCTCCCCCACAGACAGTCCTCCAGCCCTGGCCCTCCAACCCCTGCCTCCCATACACTTATCTGTATCCAGCTGTCAAGGCTGTTCCCACCACCCTGCCTGGCTGCTTGCTGATCACCTGCCTGTATGTGTGCAGACACATGTGGTGCCTCCTACCTTCATATGCCCTCCCCTGCTCCCACCAGTGGAGCAGAGCAAAATCCTGGACATTTGATTATATTTAAAAATAACTGCCTGATGGAGATGGGAGGACCCAAAAAGAGGACATGTCCAGAAAAATGGATGGACTGGAAAAATGGTCTGTAATCAATGAGATGAGGTTCTATACAGACACGTGCAAAGTCTAGCACTTGAGACAGAATAACTGCATATGCAGTTATTCTGCAAATACAGACTGGGGAATACCTGGCTAGGCTGCAGTACTGCAGAGAAGAATCTGGGGGTTACAGTGGACCATAAATCGAATATGAACCAGAAGTGGGTTCTTGATGCCAAAAAAGCCAGGATCATGCTGGGTTGTATTAACAGAACTGTCACTTGCAAATAAAGCAAGTGATTCATCTGTTGTATTCAGCCCTGCTGAGGCACAGGGTTACCATACATCCAGGTTTTCCTGAACATGTCCTCTTTTTGAGTTATCTCATCTCTGTCCATCATATAATCAAACATGCAGGATTTTGCTCTGCACCACTGGTGGGAGCAGGGGCAGGTGATTGGAGGCAGGGGGCATCACGTGTTTCTGCACATGCACACACAGGTGACTAGCATGCAGCCAGGCAGTGTGGTGGGAGCAGCCCTGGCAGCAAGATACAGCTAAGTCTATGGGGGTGGGGGTTGGAGGGCCAGGGCTGAGGGGACTGTTCGGGGTGTGTGTGTGTGTGTGTGTGTGTGTGTTTGGAGGGGATGAGTGGGTGAGGCCAGGCGGGTGCCTAATGGCACTGGAGGGTGGTAGCTGGGCCTTGGGGCTGGAGCTGCAAAAGGGCAGGGGGAGAGCAGGGGCAGTGTCTGCCCTTCCATGGGGGGAAGGGTGAGGGGGGTCCTTTGTGGGCAGTGGGGAACTCCATGGCTGGACCAGAAGGACAGGGGCTGGTGCCTGTGCTTGTGAGGGCTGGGTAGCCTCAGGAGACACTACTGTGTGGGGCTTGGCCAAGCCACTAGGTGTGGCATGGGAGCCCTAGCCCAGGGCAGGGTAGTGCCACAGGCCTACCCTTCTCTTCCCTCCTGCCCATGTCGGGGCTGGACTCTGCTGACACCTGAACAAATTGGAGTCACCACACTCTGGCATGGTCAGGAGAGGAGCAGCTGAGGGCCCCTTCTGGCAGGGCTGTGGGGAGCCGGGGGCTGTGGGTAGGAGTAAGTGGCACTGGCAGACCTGGGGTGGGGGCTGTGGCTTGGGAATGAAGGCATGGGAGGGGAAGGGGGGCTTCTGGGTTGGGAGTATGGGGCACTGGCAGCACCAAGGGGATGTGGGTCAGGAGTGAGGGGCAGTAGCATGACCTAGTGGAGAAGGGAACTGCCAGTTGGGAGTGAGGGGCACTGGCAGGGCTAAGGGGCTGTAATTTGGGACTGAGCATCACTAGCATAGCCCAGGGGGGAAGTGACTGTGGGCTGGGTGTGAAGGGCACCGGCAGGACCAGGAGTCTGTGTTTGGGAGTGAGAGGCAGTAGCGGGGGCAGGGGGGTACAGGTTGGGAGTAAGGGACACTGGCAAGGCCAGGGGGCTGTAATTTGGGACTGAGCATCACCAGCATAACCTGGGGGGGGGGGGGGGGGGGG
>NW_005842949.1:238101-245609 GCF_000455745.1 Alligator sinensis
TGTAAGGGGCTCCAGCAGGGCCAGGGGTCTGTGGTTGGGAGTAAGGGGCAGCAGCAGGGGGCGGGGTGCAGGTTGGGAGTGAGGGGGACTGGCAGGTTGTGGGTTGGGAGTGAGGTGTCCCTCCAACAAGTGTCTTCTTTTTTGGAACTGGAAATGTGATAACCCTAATGAGGCATTACCTGAAGTACTGTCCAGCTCTGGGTCCTGCACTTTGGGACCAGTTCAACACAGAAGGAAAAAATGATTTGGGGCCTGGGAAACAAGACTTTATAAGGTAAGGCTGAAAGAACTAGGGTTGTTTAGTTTAGAGAAAAGAAGACTGAGGGGGGATTTGATGATAGTCTTCAAATATCTGAAGAGCAATTTCAGAAGATGGACATGGACTTTTCTCTGTGGCTGTAGGGTTGGAGGGGAGCAATGGCCTCAAACACTTAAGCTGAGGAAATTTAGTTTAGAGATTAGAAGGAACTTTCTGGCTATGAGGTCAAGCATTCAAACAAGCTATCTAGAGACATTGTGGAATATCCATCCCTGTAAGTTTTCAAATGCAAGTTAGATAGACACTTGGCTGGGATGGTTTAGTGAAGGGTGCTCCTGCCTGGAGCAGGGGGCTGGACCAGATGACTTTGAGAATCCATACTTCCTATGATCCTATGAGGGTATCCTCATGGTTAGGGCATTTTTATGGGAAGTCACCTATAAGGCTAGGGACAGAAATGACATGTAAACCAGTATATGTGATTGGAACCTGGTTAAAATCTGTAATACAAGAGAAGTTCAGTGCACATAAACCAATTTCAAATTGGCCAAAACTGGTTTAAGATAAACCTGGATGGATGTAGTATCAGAAACTCTTTTAGGTTAAATTGGTTTATTAAACTTCTGTCCCAGATCCCCTCCAGATTCAAGTGGTTTGCTCCAGTCAACAGAGAGATGCTCTCTATCACCCCCCACCCCCAGCTTGTGGCCTTGGCCACTGCAGGCATGTGGCTGCATTTTCAGAATCAAAAGTGAATCTCTGTTCACTTGCTTATCAGTTCAATCTACTCAGCTAAGACTTTTGCTTGAATATTGAATTGATTCAGCTTCAGGCTTTTTGGCTCTCTGTACTTAGCCTAGCTGATGGATGTCTAGAATTCAGGCCTTCTACCTCTTGGGTGAGTGCTCTCTCCATTAGACTTTTGACAAAGGTGTGTGGGTTATTCTCTATCTCAATTCAACATGACCATGGCCTTAAAGAATTAACTCTTAGAGGTGTAGGAGTCAGATTGTGAATCCCATGTTAACAGAAGCATCTGACTTGAGGCTGCATAAATGTAGATTAACTCCAGATGAAGAGTGGGGTTTGAGGAACACCCTGCTTTCTACACTTCCTATTGTCTGGTTTATACATTTATCTGCAAAACATATGTGATGCTCTGAATCCTGACCAAAAAGTGTTTAAGTTTCTCCATTCAAAGTATGGAGACTTGGGATTCAGAACTTGCTTTTTTTCTTTTCAGATTCTCCTACTTCCTATTCTTCCTTCCAAGAATTAACTTGTCTGGCAAGAATGAACATAGCCATGACCCCTTCCTGGAGCTGCAAATCTAGCCAACAGTTATGGGTTTGTTTTTAAGGGTTAGTGCTTATGCTACACTTTCCCTTTGACATTTTATCTTGCTTCAATGGCACCTGACTCAGTACACTGGGTTCTCTGAATCCTTAATTTGGGGTTGTGAGTACCACTAAGTATCAGGACACCTAAAGTTATGCATTGCTATACTGAGTCTGAGTTCTCCAGGAGACTCTGAAGCAAAGTTGCTTAAATCGAACTAGAATTTATAGCAGATACTTTCCCAAGCTTTTTGCATGACAAAACTTTCTTGTCACATTCACTTGAAGAAAGAAAAAAAAGAAAAGAAAGAAAGGTTAATGGCTAATGCAGAAACATAATTTATATTAAACCCTTTGCCACTCGTGGCGGTCTCTTATAATATGAAATTTATGTCCTTTTCCTTCTTGTGTTAAAAAAAAGCAGAAAGAAAAAGCCCCTTGATTTTGTGAAGCAAAAATATAATGACAGCAATCGGGGATTTTTATTTGTTCTTTGGTGTGAATTGGCATAGGCATTATGATGAAGTTAAAACGCAGAGGTTAATTGAAAAATGAGATAAACAAAGCCCCTTGAAGGTCTCAGAATAATTTTGCCTAGCAGCATTGACAGCCTACTACCATCAGGCACTAAAAACTACTCCGAACTGCTGGAGATAAAAAAAAAAAAAGAAAAAAAAAAAGAAGAAAGGGAAAAAAAAAATCTCCTAAAGTTAATTGTCTTTCTGTTCCTTCCACCTCATTTCAGCCCAATTATAACTGGGAAAAGTCATTCTGTCTAATTTGCATTAATGCACCTTCATGGAAAAATAGCTTAGACAGTGAATTTGATCTTTTTTTAGTTTATTATGGGCATATTTAAAATAAAAAAGAAACCTAGCAGTGCAAATTGCTTTGGAAAACTCATGGATAAGGATCTTGATATTTTTTCAGTTGTTCAGCTTCCACAGAAAAGTCTACGATTTAATGTTAGACAAGCATCTTCTGTATGCATTCTTTAATCATCACAGGACAGGATGTTGAAATACTTATTGAAACTCCATTTTATTAGGCTGGGCTAACCACCACTTAATAATTATAAGAAAAAAATGTTCTGTGAATGTGACAACTTTAGCTCTTTTGTGCTCTTGTGTTTTTCATAATAGCCTTGATAAAAGCTTCATAAATACTCCTTTCGACTCTGTTATTGGAAATAGGTCCAATGTATGTTCAACTTCAAATGCCATATGTATTATAGTTGCATGAAAGAATTCAAAGAATCTGAGATGCCTTGGTATTTTTATCTTTATATCCATATACAAAAAAGCAGTGTTTTCACTAAAGTATTGCAATTAACATTTAAATAAATGGTAAGGGGCTCACTTGTCATTGGAACATCTTACATACCATTTCTGATTGCAATGATGAAAAATAGTGTGTTATGCTCTAAATTGTCAGTCAGTACATGAGCTCAGACTGATTTTGCTCTGTGCCATTTATATTATTAGGTGTGATTATCCATGCAGGCATTTATTTCCAATGTACTGTGTTTATAGTCCCCATTTGTACATCTTTCTGGAGCTAAAGTGTTTATAACGATGTGGAGCAGCTGGCCACAAACTATTGTTTGTCATTAAAAAGACATGTTTCCTGAGCTTTGGGATATTCTTTATGTGAAACAATATATACTGTTGACATTTTGCCCTTTTCATTTTCCTTTTGCTCTTTTATCTACTGAGTATTTGGGGTCCAAAGCTAAGTGATCAAGTTCTAAAATAAGACATGGGAAGTTTGATGAAACAGAAGACCAAGGACATGGACACTTTAGATCTGTTTGCAAAAGAAATATATGGCAACCTGATCCTGGATGCATTCCAACTTATGTAGTTGCATTAAGCACTATCTAACCATGATAGTGGGATTTTGTTTTGTTTTTTCAGTTGGATAAATCATTGCACATTTTTATCCTAAAAGGCCACTGTGCTTTGTTTCTGATACGTTAGAATGCCCACTATATTCTGCTTCAGATGTGGTTGCCATCCAGGGATGGGTGAAGTGATCCTTACCATTATTACATCTTGAGAAAACATCATGATTCTAATGAAGACAGTGAGAAAAGATAACTAAGAAACTACAAGAGTTTCTATGGATGCTTGGTTGTCATGCATTCTGCTCAGCAGTTGTACAGGGTGCTATCAAATAGAATTGATTGGATTAATACAAAAGTAATTTTTTTTGGTTAAATTTTGTTACACTTGTAATATTTTATGGTTATCTAAAAGCCTAAACTGGCTTACTTTTTAATGATTGATCTCTCTCTTTTAAAGACTGTAAATCATCTTCTGTTATTTGGGGGTGAAAGAAGCATAGCATTAATGGGAAAGAGAACTTATGAAGGGTTTAATCAGCAGCCAATCAGAACCAGTGGGTGACTAACAATATGTCCTTAATGGTGCCACACAATGAAGTATTTGGAAGCTGAAGCTGATTCTAAAGGTGGCAGTCTATCTGAATGGTACTATTAGCTGCTCTTGGATCTGTGTGGACTTCTAGTTATTTTTCTATCATTTTAAGGCAGTGGTTTTCAATGTATATAGCCCTGTGGTCAGGATGAGTGGCATAGGGTAAGTCTGCAAGCCAGATCCTGCATGTGGGGTTGGTCCGCAGGTCTGATCTAGTGCAGGGTCGGTGTGTAGGGATGGTCTGTGGCCCTGATCCAGAGTGAGACTGGTGCACTGAATCTGGCCATGGAGATACTCTGAGTGCTGGCCTGGTCCTGTACATTGGCATGATCCAGCATGTAGAGCCCATTCTAGTCCTTAGGGAATGGGACCTAGTCCGATGGGATCTGGCTAGAATGAGAGCATGCAAGTCTGATGGCACAAGAGGGGCTGCTCTGGTAAGCAGGGCAGGTAGAGAGTAGCTCAGTGACAGGCAGTATGAAAGAGGCCCAGTGGGAGTGGGTGGAGTGAAAGAGGCCCCAGTGAGAGGGGGGGTGGTATGCATGTGACCCAGTGCAGGGCAGAGTGCAACAGATTCAACATAGGACTGAGTTGGCCCAGCCTTAAGCTGGAGGTGTAGTAATAATCTGGATGCCATCTGAGAGGAATGGGACATGGTATAAGGATGGTACAGAGCCATGTACAGTGCTCCCTGGCATCAGGGCATTAAAATGGGCCATCTCCTGCATTTAACATCAGTTCATTAAACTAGCAAGTCATGGCAGGCGAGACTGACGGACTGCCCCAGAGAGAGGTGGGTGGGCCAAGGTTGAGACTTGGCCCTGAGTTGGCCCCCTGTTACAGCCTTTCACTCATCAAGGACACTTCTCCAGAGAGATAGATCGCACTTTTGAAAGAGCCACCTGGACACCACGTGAAGTATAGCTTCAGTATAAAAGAAATCCCCACGAATGCACACCATTAGTTATGATGACATATCATCCTTCCCTGGAACCTAAATGGAATAACAACTCATACTAGAATAAGACCCAATTCTTAAAGAGATCTTTTCAGGGCCACCCATCCCAGCCTTTAAACAGGTACTGAACCTTGCCATCCTCACCACCAGAAGAAAACTTCCTATGGCCCAAAACATACCAAATGGATCCAGACTATGCTGGAACAAGAAATGTAAAACCTGCCAACCCCTCTCCACCACTCCCACAATAACCACACCCCACAACAGAACTATCACCATTCCTGGATCTTACATCTGCACCTCCAGAAATATAATACTTCTCATCCAGTGCACTGAATGCCCAGATGGAAAATATGTAGGAGAAACCAAACAACAACTGCATACCAGAAAAAATACACACTGAAAATCTATCGAAGACAAGAATATCCAATTACCTGTGGGGGCATGTTTCTCACAAGACAACCACTCTCTCTCCAGTCTCTCAGTTCTAATCCTCAAAGAGAATTTACAAAACACCTTTTGTAGAGGAGCCTATGAACTTCATGTCATAAATCTATTGGATACAAAATATCATGGACTAAACATAGACATTGGATTTATGGCACATTATAACCTTCCTGCCATTTGATAACCCTAGGTAACCTGTCTACATTCACCAGGTCAAGATTCTTTCTTTCCCTCCTCCTACCTACCTGTCTTGCACCTATGGTCTCCCATGGCCTCTGATCTTTCTTGCCACATGTTTGCATTTTCACAGATCTTCATTTTGCATATTGGCTTAAGCTTTTATTCCACCCAGGAGAGCACATGAACACCAGAAGACTCTCCCAATACCTGAAAAAGGGACTGTGTGCCCAAAAGCTTGTAAAGAACATTTTTTTCCCAATTATTAGTTGGTCTAATAAAAGGTATCCTATTCATCCAAAGAATCCTGTCTGTCTCTCTAATACACTGCTCTGTGCAAATGCTTTTAGAGCATCCAATGAAGTGAACTCAGGCTCATGGAAGCTTATGCTACGCATTTAGTTAGCCTATAAGGTGCAATTCTCCCCTGACTTTGTTTAAGGAGTACATTATTACTCCTTAATAATAATTTACCACTTACTCCTCAGTGGAGGCTGAATTAGTTGTTGAAATCTGAACATTTTTTTTCGTTAGGAGAGGCACTTTTATATTTATAGAAATCAGAATTAATAATTGAAAATACATGAAAGAGATTAGTCTATTTTTATTTTAAATAAAGGACAAATATTTAATGTTTCTAGAATTATTCAGGATTTTCCCCTTTTCATGATAAACATTTTTACTAAGTACAGTTTTAAAATTCATGCTAAGTAACTGATTCATGTTACAATATTTGCCTTGTAAAGATATTTGTTATTTTAATTATCATTTTCCAACAATTTGTCCGTTACTGAAAATAGTAAGAAATGAATTTTCTCTTGTCTGAAAATTCATTTTATTGAATGTTGTTTCAATTTTTGTTACTTTCTTCTTAGTTTTATTTTTATTTTACTAACAGTTAATGTTAAACAGGTTAACGCTGCTTTAATATAATAACATCATATGTTATTGTATATGTCATTTACATCTAAGTATCCACGGCAGATTAAACAATAATAAATATAATGATCACATCCGTGTGTGCTCTTTTACACAGAGCTATGTCCAACTGCCTGAATAAAGCATGAAGACTTCTCTGCACACTGAAAGTGCAGTACAGATTACTGCATTAAGAACTTTCCATGACCTTATGCTATACCATTTTTTACCTACGTCTTTTGACAGGAGCCAAATTCTTCTTCATTTATTGCAGTTTCAAGAGGCAGCAAAGGTTCAGGGTTAAAAAAGTAGACTAAAAATGAAGAGAGTTTGTGTTCTGTTCTTGGCTCAGCCGCTGATTTTGGCCAAATCATTTAATCTGTTGGTGTTTTTGTTTTTGTGTTCCCTTAGATTGTAAAGCTTTGGAGACAGAGTTGTCTAGTTTTGTGTGTTCGGCCAGTACCTAGTAACATGATATAGGCCCCTGGTCTTGATTTCAGTCTCCAGTCACTCCTGTAATAAAAATAATACTGATTTACCTGGGAAAAACTCAGTAGAATATTGACCAAGAAGAGAGATACAGAAAAAAAACACTTCTCTTCTGCAGTGAAACAAAGGATAATTAAGTAAAATGTAAGACCTGATACATTCCCTCTCTCACACCCAAAACTAAGCTGAACCCAAGTGAAGTGGAGAAAATTTTAGCAGCAGAGACATCTGTTTTCTTTAGGGCCTGATTAGTTGAAAAATCCAATTTATATGTCTGACACTATTTCCAAATAGTACTTTGGATCAAAGAGAAAACAACAAGGCTGTGTTGTCCCTTCCCCACAACATTCACAGACAGCAGCCATATTTTTTTAGTTTAGGGTAAATTGCTGTATTTTGGATTAAGGTTAACAACAAGGAAGAAAAGAAATGATATTCTGTGAAAGGCCTTGAGCTTGTCTCCTATGGTAGTGGCTGGGGGAAAA
>NW_005842949.1:245619-247000 GCF_000455745.1 Alligator sinensis
TTCTTGCCTTTGTAGCAGGCTTGCCTTTTGGCGCTTGGGTTGAGTCTCAGGCTTGAAATCTTGCTGTTTTCATTGGTGGAACTCATCCCCCAATCAGGAGGCAGCAAGAGGAGTTCAGTCACGCCCCTTTCCTGAGGGGAGGGGGAGAGGAGTTCCCCCCTGACCTGATTGAAGACTGCAATTCTCAGGTCCAGAAGACTTCAGGGGTGGAGCCCTGGAGCATATAAAAGGAGCTGCGTGCCCAGCGTGAGGGGAGCACATCCGGGAGAGAGAACAGAGAAGAGCGGGGCTTGGAAGAGCTGAGGAGAACTGTACAGCAGGGCAAAACAGTAGCCCAGAAGCATCCCTGAAGACTTGGATCAGCGGGGAACGGCAGATGGCTCCAGCAGCTAGGCTCTCGTCGTGCAGCACGGCACATGGTATCCAGACCCTGGGAGCTGTGGGAGGTGGCTTGGGTCTGCAACCCCTGGTGTGTGGCCAGAGACACGGTGCACAGGATGGTGCACAGAGTAGGACCTTTGGAGTGCTTGGGCAGCTCAGGTCCTCAACCCCCGGAACCAGGCTGGGAGCTCAGTGCAGGAAGCGCTACATGGAGGGTCCACGAGTGGACCAAGCCTGGTGCTGCATGAGGTAGCTCAGGCCTCCAACCCATAGCAACAGGTTGAGTCCAGAAAGCCAGACGGTGCTTGGGCTACTGAGCCAGCAGACAGGGCCAAGCCAGAGGCCCCAGAAGCCCTGCATAGTGGAGCCCTGTTCCAGGGGACAGTGACCCCCCCCCCCCGAAGCCCACTGCAGGTGAGAGAGCAGCTTGACACAGAGGACAAGGACCACCCTCTAGGCCTGGGAGCTGAGAGTTGCAGGGGAGGGGAGTCCCCACCTGAGTATTTAAGGGCTCCTGAAAGGGGAGGTCCCACTGGGAGGGCCCCCTAAAGGTACCAGCTTCTTTGTAGGGGTTGGGAAAAGCCCAAGGGTATTGGGGTTTCCCCTCAGGATTGAGTTTATCTTTGGGGTTTATCTGTTTCAGATCAGATACTTACCTGTGACTTGCCTGTATCTGGAGCACTGGTATAAAGTTTTATGTCATTTAACCAGAGGGTAATGTTTGTTACTGGTTTACATATCTTATAAATATATATATACATTGTACATATGTTATATCTATGTTCCTTTCCCTTGTGATAAGTTAATGTATATAAATTTGTATATAGTTAAGTCCCCTGAATGTCCTGGCCTGGTTCTATAGGGGTGGAGGGAAACTGAGCGGTCTACAGTTCCCACCCCACAGCACACTTGTTAGCTAACAATCCCCTTCAATTGGAGAAGGGGAGTATATACCTAAGTTACCTGGGCTACACCTTCCACAAATTTGTGACAGCTCATT
>NW_005842949.1:247031-289476 GCF_000455745.1 Alligator sinensis
TGAAAGAACCTTTAGGAATGAGAAGTGAGGGTATTCTGTGACTGCAGGGTCTGTATATATGTTGAGTTTTGCCAGTGACACACGCAAAAGGAAATGCAGACTTCTTGCTAGCTGGTGCTTGATCTACAAAGTTCCACTGAAAGTATTTTCCAATATTTTCCATGTATGAGTTATGCAGATTTAATAACATACAAATGCACTCGAAAATACATCCATATTGTTATAAAATTAGTCAATTTGCCTGAAATGTATCTGTATGTACAATGACAGAATGTATTTTGTGTAATATATTTTTAAATAAATGAGGGTTAGCCAATGTAACTCCAAAAGAGAGGGAAGGATACATGGGGCCCTCGCATCTCTATTTCTGCCTTGTACAAAGCTAAGCTAAAGAGTGTCAGACTAACAAAGTCACTGTGGATGCTTTTACTTGTGATGGGAGTTTAGTCCTTAGGGGTGCATGTACACACCGTGGGTTTTAATCCTCACTAAATTAAATAGGTTTATAAAATTTAAACTTGTTTATTTTGGAGCATCAAATCTGCGTACATGGTAATGGTGTCACATGTACAAGTGCCCTGTGGCAGTACAAACAGTAGTACAGGGGATGATGGCAGGCTGGTACAATAGTAGTAGAATTCTGCTTGAAGCTTGCACTGATCTGGGCCTCAGAAAACTGACTAGGCAGATCTTTTGAACTCCCACAGAAAACTTGGCTTCTCCTCAGGCTTTCAGATGAGGCCTGCAAATTATGTACTTTACAATCAGCAACAGCACATTATATCAAAGATATTCTAAGGCCCTTGTTATACATTAATTCTAGCCAATTTCTGGAGCTCTTAATCCCTGGATTGTGAACACATTAACACCTGAAACTAGCTTTAAGCATGTTTTAGGTGGCTTAAAGTTACACCACTCCAGGGCAGCTTGATTTCTGATCTGTGTTGCCCAACTCGTGTTCCATGGATGTGTGGCCACTCCCCACAGATGAGCTGCCAAGCTGAAGTCTTTTCAGTATACCAGGATGCAGTGTCCCCTCCTTCACCCTCCTATTCTGGGTAGACAAACTTTCCACCCCCTGAACTCTGCTGCTCAAGTGGCAGCTCTGGCATCAAGCCAACTTCCCCTCCCATCCTCAGGGGTGTGACCTTCCCATTCCCAGGGCTGCAACCCTGTGCAAACAGCCTTCATAGCATGTGCCAGCTAGCAAGCAGAAACTGTTTCTTGACCTCCAACTCAGCCATCCTCTCCAGCATGAGCCAAAGGATGCCCCCCCGGACTAGCACCCTCCAACACCCCAAACCCAAATCCCAGTTTTTTAAAACATGAAACCTTCTTTAATTTACTTCCTCTCTTTCTTTCTAAAATTCCTTTTTTTTAAACTTATTTTTCATTTCACCACCCTTCCCCTACCCCCATTACCCACCCCATCACATTAACTCTTTACCTCCCAGCTTCACATTCCCACCCCCACACTCCATCTCTCCCCACACCCCTACCTGGAGCAGGTGTAGAAGCCTGTAATGACTCACCAATCCTGTAGAGGTAACTCATAGCTATAGATCCTAGTGCAGGGGTGGGCAAAATGCAGCCTGGGAGCTGGATGCGGCCTGCCAGGCCATTCTATCCAGCCCGCGAGGCCCCTAAAAATTTTAGAAAATTAATATTTTTCTGCCCCTGGCTCCCTATCACGGAGCCCTTGATGGCTTGCCAAAACTCAGTAAGTGGCCCTCCACCCAAAATCATTGCCCACCCCTGCCTGTCCTAGTCCAACCCTGCTCACCAGCACTCTAGTGGTAAGTCACAGCTGTGCAGGTTGGGGATGGTCAGAAAAAGATTTTAGCTTTAAGGTGTGATTGTTCTAAACTCGATTTAGCACTAAAACTGATCAACATTTGAGCAGCCTAAAGCCCTAATCCAGGGGTGTCAAATTTATGGGCCATAGGCAAAATCTGGCCTGTGGAACTGTTCCATCTAGCCTGTTAGCAGCCTGGTGGGGTACTGGAAATTGGGGGGCATGGCCTGCCACAGAATTTGGGGTCCCTCAAACCCAATGGACATAGCCATCAGCAGCAGCCCCTGGACCTGCCCTACTGCCTACTCCCAGACCTGTGCTGGCGCCTAAGCATGGCTCCTTATTGCTGCCCAAATGCAGCTCTGATGCAGTTGCTGCTGGCCCTGTGAATCCAGGCCTAGAGGAGCCTCCATGGTCCAGACTTGGGCTATGGCCTAGTATGAGCTTGACATCCATCCCTGTTCTAGTCATACAGTAGTATAACTAGGACAGGGAAACTGGGGAAGATGCCCTTGGTGCTGGCTTGAGGGGGAGGCAAAAGAAAATACTTTGCCACAGCCATTGTAATCATGCCAGTAGCATGGCAGCAGCTGGAAGTTGCCACTGCTCCCATATGTTACAGTTGCCCCACGCACCCAGCAGCATTTTTCCACCTTTGTAGGCATACATACAGTGTATATAACTGGTTACATGAGAATAGATGTATAATGCATTTCTATGCAGTAAGTATCTGAGGGTAAGCATTGTGCCAAAGGATGAGTGAAATTTGGCAGGTTCTAAATCTCTGTTAAGAATTCATGTGGTAGTTTCTATCTACCTGGTTTTGCTTCCATCTCATTTTGCTTTCAATTTATATTTGGCCAACCTTGAAGTTCAAAGCTATGAAATTAATTTTTTTTGTTCTGTTTAAAAATAACATTACTGCTGCTTGGGTTGCCATGTCATTAGCAGAATATCCAAACTGAGTGAGATAGTACAACCACATAGATTTAAAAGATAAACAATTAAATTATAAAGTTCTCTCCCTTGAGAACCAGTGCCTTGTACATCCTTACTTCGGAGTTCTCTTGTTTCTCTTTCCATTCCTTTAGAGAACTCCATAGTTCTTGCCCGTTACTATTGTTTAGTGATAGTACTGCATTAAAGACACAGGAGGCAAATCTTGGGCCTTGTGCATGTGCCAATTTGGGAATCTTTCCTTCCTCAGTTTACAGAGCTGCTGAAAAGATACTCTATGAAGATTACTTTGCTACAATGGTGGCTAGAGAAGTGTTATGGGCTCTTACATACCTTCACCTGCAAAGTGAAGAGATGAAAAATCGATAGATGATCAGTAGATTACCTCTGGGCTTCTCCCATCCATTACTGCTGCTGCTTGTCCCCTGCATAGTGCTGCATTGGGATCATGTAGGAATTCCCCCTTAAATCAGATTGTCATAGACTGGGCATGTCTACACATGCATTAATGCACCATGGTTACTGTCCATTAAGTTTAGTACCTGTAATCACGCTGGCGCATGCCTTTTAAGTGACACTAATGTGCAGTAGACCAAACCTGTGTATTAGTGCAGTAGCATGGCTTTTGCCATGATGTGCTAATTCACAGTAGAATTAGTCTAATGCCATTTAGTGTCTCTTGTAGACGCACCCACTTTGGGGCTTTTTTGCCCTACTCTGTACTGTGAGACATGCTTCTTTTACTAGAATCTTCCTAGCTTATATTAATCAATTATTTCTCTGTTATTGCAGTGGAAAGGATCAGCAGTGCCCTCATTACCTCTATTTTTATGTAATTTTATATGGTGTTTCTGTTCTTTTGGATATTGCTCCTTGTAGTTGTAGGTGAAGGTTTGAAATGGGAATTTTCCAGATTCCTTTGCTTAATGAGTGCCAATGAATTCAGGGGATTGGACCCAGTGACCCAGAAGTCCTTTACCAGTCCTGTGTGCCTGCGTTTATAAAACTAGATTTGTCCCATTCATGGACATATATATGTTGTGCTGGGGTGTGTGTCCTTATGCTATCAGAAGGTTGTCAAAAGGTCCTTCCTAGCCCCAGATCTAATGGGATGTGTTTGGGATTTTTGATGCTATGCTATTAAAGGGAATGCTTGGAATTAGGGACAGGTCCAAATGTTGGCAACCTATATTCAGATCCTTATCCCTCCCATCCCTCCAGCACTTTCTTCCATGCATGCAACTTTAGGGTTTTTTGAAATACAGATCTAAATCTGAATATTAAGGCTTAGCCCATCTCTGCACAAAACTTTGAACTTGGAACTCGACAGGTAAGAAGCTATTCAGTTCCCATTTGCTGAAGCATTATAAATTCTAGAAGAGAACATTTAATTTTGCTCTGTTCTCATGTGACATTTAGAGTTCCAGAAACCAAGGTTAGATGATGACTTCCTGTGATCTGCTTTACAGGGTATGTATTACAGTACAGAAAATTCAGTTTTTCATTTTTTTCTTAAATATGGATCCTCATGATCATTTCAATTTTATCAAGGAAAGAAAGTCTGTATACAAATCATATCTTAATAAACAGATGAAGAGCACTGAGGGCATTTTGTAGTGAGGGTAATACATCTGCATCAATTTTGGTTGCCTGGGGACTGCTATGCCCTTGAAGGAGAGATCAGGATTCGGCTCTAAAACTCCAAGGGCTAGTTTATTACTTCATCCTCAGGTTTAACTCTATTCTAAATGTATATATCATGTATTATGTGGAGTTTTGGAATTCTGACTATAATTTTGCTGCATTGCCTTTTGTTACAAATGATGCAACTTTACTTGCTGATTCAGTAATCTAAATGAGCCAAGTCTGCAGTTTTTATCTGTAGACTGTAGGGTTTTGGCCTTTTCTACAGGTCTGCAGGGAACTTTGAGTGATATTCTGTTTTTTATAATGCCAGGCTCAAGGCTCAGGGAGAAGAGATTTCATATGAAATCAGAAAGTGATTTGTGTCTCTTAAGCAGTAGCCTTGGCATTAAGACTTTTCGAAGTCCCCATTGTCTGTTCTTCTTTCACTATATAGATTTATCTGAGTGGAGATAGCCAAGACTCACTCACAAAACAGAATTCTAAACAAATATTTCTGTCTTTTGATTTTTTTAAACGTCTACATTTTTTTCAGATTGTTTTCATTCTATCCTATTTACTCTCCACACCTTTGTCTACTCTCCTTTTTTTATTTTTTTTGCTACATTGCTCGTAGAGGCATGAAATGCTTCCAAGCTAAGGTGGTAGCCCACGAGTCTTTTATCATTCAAATTCCTTCTCAAGGCTCTATTCTACTGTAGTGTTTTCTATCTGCCAGCCACTTAATAAACACTAAATATTAAGACAAACCAAAAAACTCTACCAACGAAACCATGCGTATGTCTGCCATCCACCTAGTCCCTTGTGGCTATGTTTTCTCCTGTTCTCCCCCTCCTCCTGTATTTTGTCTTTGATACTGTAACCTATTTCAGGGAAGAACTTGGACTTCGTAAATGTCAGTGTCACCATCGTCATCAAAGTATGAATAATAATAATGATTGTAATAATGCTAGTACAATACTTGTGGTATGTTTTAGGAAATACCAAGTAACATGAATGGAAGTGAACATTTTAATGGGACACACTATATAGCACTATAGAAATAATCATAATAAATATTAAAATGTAGCAATCTGTACAATCATTTGCAAGAAGAAGCACAATCGTTTTAACACAAGTGGCAGATGTACAGCTATAAGACCTAGAAAGTAACAAGGGCACTGTGACAAGACTCTGGCGCAGGGTCCCTTTGTCCTTTTACAGTCAGTCTTGTTGTCCCTGATCAACACAGAAACTTCCCACTGACTGTGCCCCATGCTCCCGACTCACAGTCCACTGCCTTTCCCAGTGCCCTTCAATCCCAAACCACAGCCCCCTTCTGCCCTGCAGGTGCCCCTTACTCCTGATCCATAGCCCTCTGCTTCCCACAGCCCTGCAGTGTTTCCCAGCTGCTCTGCCCCTGTGAACAAGGGCACCAGCCCTGATACTGCTGGCAGGGCCATGAAGCTCCCTGCTGCCCCCTTGCCCCATTCTCTGCTGGAGGGGCAGGTACATGCCCTGCCCCGCTACAGCCCTAGCATCTGGATACCTACCCCAGTGCCAGCAAGCATTGCCACCCCTCACACACCCAGCCCCTCCACACACCCTGCCACACACACACAGCCCCCTGGACAGTCCCCAAGCTCTGGCTCTCCATCTCTCACCTCCCATAGACTTACCTGCATCCAGCTGCTGGGGCTGCTTCCACCACCCTGCCTGGCTATGTGCTGGCCACATGAGTGTACGTGTGCAGAATCATGTGATGCCCCTTGCCTCCAGTCACCCCTCCCCCAGCTCCAAGCAGCTCCTTGCTAGGGCAAGCCAAGAAGTGCTGGGGAAAACTTCAGTGCTGAGCAATGCAAAATCCTGGACATTTGTTAATATTTAAAAAACCACACAGACTGAGATGGGAGGACATGTCTGGGAAAACCCAGACGTATGGTAACCCTAGTTTAGATAAAGCACCTGTTCAACCATTTTGAAATGCACAAGGGCTTATTACACATGACAGTGGGGTAACACTGGGGTAATCTAATTAGAATGTGAATAAACATGTCTATGGGCACCCCAAAGTCTTACCACCTGGTGGGACTCCAACTGTAAATCGGCTCCGTGACACTGTACATGTCAATTGCTTGTCCTGTCTTGCTTTATCAGCTCCCTTGAAGACTGGTTTGTTCTGGGCCCTAAGCACTCCAAGCCTTAGTACTCAGGGATTCACTGTTTCTTTCTCATTCCATCTGCTTTTGACTCTGAGCTGTTCCCAGGCTTCTGGGACTCAGGGCTCCGAGCTTTGCAGGTGCACTACCCAATACCCAAAGCCACTGCAACAGGCTCTTCAGTTTGACCCCACTTCAGGTTCCTGTCCTTGGACTACTTTGCCTGTGGCTCCAGTCTCTATTGGGGTAAGGATATCAGGTAGGGTTCTGAGACACCCTGTTATATGGCCTCCCCATCTCCCCTTACAGCTGCTCTCAGTCTACCAGGTGTCCGTCAAACAAAAAGAGAAAAATTCAACTGAAATTTCATTTCAGGGTAAATGGACACCATCTTAACTTAGGGTTTTGCTTATGGGCTTGCTGTCCAAAATTAAGGAACAAAGAAAAATCTTCAACAGAGACTTACTCCCCTCTGGGATTACTTACAGTGCCCACTAAGGCCTCTCCTTTCCTCTGTCAGGGACAATCCTCACAGGTAGGGCTTAACTGTCTCCCCCACCCTGTTTCTCCTCTGGCAGACTCTTACCTCTCTAACCTTTGCTGGCCCCAAAAGCCTGGGTCTTAAAGGGGACAAAACCACTTCCCTGTCTTTTCTTGCCATTCTTTGTAACAGGGGCTTGGCTCCCTGTTACAGGCACCAATATGGAGAAATTGCACTATGATAATGTTTCAGGTACCTACCCATGTGGGAATAAATGACAACCACCCTAGAGACATATATTTCCATCCTAACTAAACATGTCAATTGCTGGGTTAATGTCAGATCTCATAAACACATCTGTATGTGTTGAATATTATCATTATTCACTTAAGGGAAGCTGCTGCTGTGCTTCAAGTTAGGCAGGAACATGCGTGTATCTAGATTCAAGGAATATATTATTTTAAAAGGCAGCCATTAAGGGCTTAGTCCTATGAAGTGTTGAGTGGGGAGGTGAAAACACTAGTTTATTTTCTAGGATGGTGTGTGGGGGTGGTGGGGTAATGAGTTTGCTTTCCATTCAAGCTTTAAAGCTTTCTAATGTGGTTAGATTTGGATTTATATTAGAGAGACTGTAAAGGTATCTAAAAGGCTGAACTGGAACAGGATGACTAGCATTTCCATTTCTGACATATATGTGGTAATCTTTGGAAACTGGAGTCAATGCTTTTTCCATCACTTAAATTGGTTATCTTGGCTAAAGTGTCACATTAGGAGGATTTCCACTTGTGGGAACTGTCCAGACTATATAATAATGAAATGACATGTATGTGTTATGTGTTATTTCAATTATATCTGAAATCTAATGAATACCCAGTTATAAATTTACATATGGATAAATAATGATACAAATAGAAATAAATGTTAATTTTTAGCTGTTTGCTTTGGGGAGCTACTTTCAGTTTAGGAGCTACATCAGATCTCTAGATTTTATATCAATTTTATATTCAAACTATCATGCATCCTCTTTTTGAAGTAAAATTCTTGGGCTCCTACGGATATGTGGGGAGCCTGCTCTGACGCACTGGAAATCCAGCACAGCAGAGCAGATTCAATTACTCGAGTCTGCTGGAGCATGGAAATTGACACTCTATGGCAGCCTTCTGTGTCATGTGTATCAGCGTCCCAATGCATGTCCAGAGTGAAAAAATTATGATGGGATGCTTTGAAATAAAACACGTTTGATGAGCTCAAAGTGCTCTGCCATCATTTTTTCAGCATGGGGATGCTGATACACTTGATGTGAGGATGCTTTTAATTAGCACGGCTCACTAATTGAATGCAAGTAATGAATGCAAGTTAAAATAAGGCAAAAATACAGGAGGTGTGCAATGGTAACAGAAAGGTAGTACTTGAAGGAAAGGAATTTGCGCTGAAAGTTTGTCACATCTGATCCAATAAGGATTAATATCTTTTTCTACTTCTAGATAATACCCTCAAATAATGATACAGTAATTCTGCTGTCGTCCTCTTTACATCCTCTTTTCTTTCCTTGCAACAGTGAACCTGATAGATGTAAGGTAAGAGTATGTAGCTGTATGTTTAGGAAAGTGGCCTGTAAGCCAGAACTCTTATGCTTTAGTTTTGAGTTCTTACCAATATACAGTGGGCACGTCTACACATGCTCTTTACTGTGAAGTAGATCAATTAGCTGTGGAGTAAAGCATTGCTGTCTACATGTGTGGTGGTATTAGGCCGCAGTAAATGAATTAATACCACAGTAAGATAGTAGTGAAGTCAGTGACAGTACTATCTTATGCTGGAGTAATTTACTGCGATTAAATGCATGTATAGACACTGGCATATAGATGCTGACTGTGGGTGCAAATTACACCCCGTTAGCCCAGCCAGCAGGAGGCCAGACTCCTGCCTGCTGGCTAGCCTCACAGCTCTGCACTTTCACCACCCTCGTGTCCCAACCAGCTCCTTTACCAGCCAACATTGCAACCTGGAACCAAGAGTTGCTTTGTCCTGGCTCAAATTGCTGCTGTCCCAGGTGCACCTGTAGACACTGCACCTGGGAGTAGTTTACTCTGGCTCAAACTGCTCCAGAGTTTATTGCTTTGAATTAATTGCATGTGTAGATGCACCCAGTGTTCCAGGATTCTATACATAGTTTTGTTGAAACATTCTATGAGTAGGTTTCTGAAGTCCAGAATGGACTTGCTGGTCAACTAGAAAGAAACTCTGAGAGTAAACTCAGAAAAATCCAGAGTTCAGAGCATTTCATTTAGACATGGGAAACCATGGTTTAAGCTTCTCCTTTTGCTTCATTTACAGCAGGGATGTTGAAGCTGGGACTCCTGAAGCCCAGATAAGGCTATAAAATAATTTAAAATGTAGTGAGAGACATTGTAATTTGCTTTTAGGGCACTTGTATAGGAATGCAAGAGGTTTATATGCCATCTCTCTGATATTCAAGGTGAATAGCCTATGGCACAACTTATTTGCATGAATCAGAGTGGTTGGAATAGGTGGATGGTTAGAACATGATTTTCACTATTCAAGTTCCTCCTCTAATCCCAGCTTTGGCCACTCATGATATAAGCAGGAGATCTAGTTCCTACTTCTGTCAACCATGTAATTCCTCTGTAATCTTGATCCCTGTGTCTCAGTTCTCCTCTCTGTATCTTTTTTATATTTACTTATGTAAAATACTTTGAGATCCCTCCAGAAGACGTGATATCTAAATTCTAGTTAGTAAAATGATGATGATGATCACTGGACTTCAGTGGTATTTTTTTTATTTTTTTGGTTCCAACTTTCAAAAAAAGTTTTTCTTTAGCAACTGGCAAACAGTTTTTTTTTCTTACTCAGCTAACTCATACTTCTGGTTGAATCACGGGTGGGCAATTATTTGGGCTGGAGGGCCAGTTCAGGAGTTTCAGTGAGCTATTGTGAGCTGGGGTGGGTGCTGACCTAGCATGGTGGGGGCATAGGGAGGGATCAGTTGATCCTATCCAGCCCTGGCATGTCTGCTCTGCACCCACTGCTGGGGGTGCTGGATACAGTGAGTGGGTGGGATCTGTATGGAGACCAGTTGGCACCCCTGCAGGCAGGGTGCACTCATCCAGACAGATGGGATGGGGCTGAGTGCAGTCGAGGAGCCATGTCTGGGAGCAGGATGAGTAGGTAGGGCTGGGATTGTGGGGTGAGGACAGTGCGGGGCGGGGGTCTGAGACAGAGCTGTCATCCGCTCCCTGCATGCTCCTGTGATGGGTGCTGGTTCTGCGGGCAGGGACATGCAGGGAATGGATTGTGACTTTGCTCTAGGCCCCCACCCTGCTGTGTCATCACCCCAACCCCTGCCCACTCGTCCCACTCCCAGTTGCTGCTTCTCATCCACCTGTGGCCCTGTCCTATCCACCTGGCTGAGTATGCCCTGCCTGTGGGGGCCCTGGGCTGGTCTCCATTGGGAACCCACCTACCTTCCACATGCTCTATCTGGCACCCCAGCAGTGGATGCAGGGCAGGTTGACAGCAGTAGTTGGACAGAGTGAGCCACTGCCACAGCGGCTGCTGGGAAGCTGAGTCCAGTCAGTCCCACCACCCCTGTGCATGTAGCAGGGTGGGGGTGGCAGGACTGACCTCACACCCATGGGCCAAGCTTCCCCTCACAGCTGGGCTGGGCAGGGCTGAAAGACACACTGGGCAGGCCGGATTCAGCCCACAGCTGTATTTTGTTCACCATACATTTCAACATACATTTTGTATGTTGTTTAATTTAGGTTAAATCCTAAATTAGGTGATTTGGGGTTTTATATTAGTCTTAGTGCAAACTGCTTAGAAACATTTTCAATTAATTTTATGATTCACTGTGGCAATTTAGTGGTAGATGAAGATATCTGGAAACCAAAAGCATTGAAAACAAAATTACTCTGAAACCTCCCAAAACTTGATGGCCTGAAAGCCATCAGTTTTTCACCTCCTTCCTTTCTAATTAAATTAAGAAAAAAATGAGAATATAAATGAAATTTCCTGTTTCAATAAGATGGAAAGGGGTATAGGACTGGGAGTCACATATAGCAGACTGATGTTTGTTACCAATAGGCCTGATGAATTTAAGACGTGAAATTCTGTGGTCTGTGTTTGGCAAGAGGTCAGACTAGATGTTCATAATAGTCTCTGGCCTTAAGATCTCTCCAGCTGGGAAATGAGTGACGGTGTTCTAACAATAGTTACATTTTCATGTAAAAGCAAAACTGGTATAATCCCTGGGGCCTTGGCTCCATAAGAAAAAATTACCTTGCTGTATCTAGTTAAATTTGTATGTTGAAATCTACAGATCTGCAGATTGAAAAGCCATTGCTGGGAACTGAATGGTTGACAAATGAAAAGTAGCCATTTCAATAGCTATACTGATCCCCGAGGACAAGGGGACAAAACAAATAGTGCCCTCTTTACCTAAATTTGAAGGAAACAAGTAAATGCTCCCCATTAATGATTTTGCAGTTAAGAATAATCTCATTCTTTAGTTTTCTAAGCAGAGATGGAGTGCTTACATTTTCCTGATGCAATCTGAATGTTTGGTCTACACCATTCAGGACTCTCAAGGACTTATCATGTGAAGTAGATTTGCTTGATCTAAAACAAATACACTTTTCTGACAAAGTGCTAATAAGCCCTTTCTGGCAGTTACTGAGTGCTCCTTTCAAGATCTTACTCTTTGTTTTTGAAGTGATGAAATTTACAGAGAACTGTTATAAGGTTCTAATTGAATTTCACAGAAGTAGCCCTAGCGTGACCCAAAATGGGGAAAAATCCTCAAAGCTATTCTCTGTGGAATCAGTGATTAAAAATGCTAAATGGAAAGAAAGGTCCAAGATAGCGATAATCGACAAACACTTAATGAAGACTTTTATGATAAGTTAATGTTGATAACGTCTACAGGATATGGGAGGGAGGGGTGAAAAAGATTCAAGACAGTAAAAAGAAGTGTTTATTAAAACACCTTTTACGAAACCCTAGGAAAGGAAATAACAAAAGCTGCTTTTAAAGGGTTCTATTAAAATAAAGCCTGGATGAATTAGATAATTTTACCACCTATGGCATTAGCAGAACTTTTCCCCTTAGCTATTACTGAATGTTTTATTTCATAAGTTCTGGCAAACTTTTATGCATGTCGACTATCATTAGGATATGAAGATTAGCGAACAGTGGTGGACAACCATTGAGTACCCTCAAATATGATGCTGATATAATTTATCCAGTTAGTGACCCCTCAAATTTGCTTCTGATCAAGCTGAAAAAAAAATAAATCTGAGAATGAAATTTGAACCTTTATAGAGCACCAGCACAGAGGAAAGATTGAACTTCACAAATGAATTTAATAAGGCTGAGTTGTATTTCATGTGAGACCTACTGAAAGTCTTTAGCCCATGCTGGAGTGAGAACACTTGTGAAGATAGGAGACAAAGTTAAAGTAATTATTTAAAGCTGCTGTTGTTATTATTAATTTGTATGGCTATTATTGGATATCATTTTAGTGTTTAGCCTTGCACCAGGGCCTCATTATGTTAGGTACTGAACAAAAATAGTTTAAAATGTAAGTTTCCTTCATTTCTAGTATTTTGGAGTTCTTAACTATGTTAAAAGGGGATGGATGAGTTTGACATCTCTGGCCATATGTAGCTTGTTAAGAGACGAATCTCAGTTTGAGCACTAGAAACCAGTCCACGGGTTGCCTTTGATTTTCAGGAGGAGGCTGTGGTGCTTGTTACTGATCTGTCCAGCCTTGATATTTACCAAACTAAGAGGCTGTTTCCCTTTCCAAGTCAGACTGTTGCAGTAGAAATTGAGGAGGGTCTCAGCCTTGAGCTCCCTTAGTAGATGATTGAAGCTGATGGTGTGGAGACCCTTCAACATTGGATTTTATCTCTCTTTGCCAATTTGAACATTGCTGACCCATGTGGCACACTAAAGTTCATTTAGTTGCATACACACCTGAGACAGGCATGAGATATGGAGGGTGCAGGAATGAATTCTCATTTGGCTAAATAGGGTTTTGTGGATGATATGGTTGAAAAATATTAGGTTTTTCAAATGGTTTCTTTTGTTCAGAGCATGCTGTTAGTTTACTGTTTGTTTCACAATTGCATTTTAATTATTTGTAGGGTTAGGGCTTTGGTTGATTTATATGTTAACATAAACAGAAGAAATAACTATAAGCATCCACAAATGCTTTTTTAAAACCAAGTGTAACTTTGTCTCAAAGCATGTCATCTCCACATCCTCAGGCTGTATCTATTGTCACCTCAGTTTGCATCTCTGTTGGTTAAAGCCAGGCGATCAGAGTGGGGAAAGGAAAGGGTAAGCTTGCATCACCTTCACCAGCTATAGCCTCAGTTTTGATTTGGTATCATGCCCCCTGCTTGGTCTCTCTAGCTGCACAGCATCAGTGCAAATACTGGCTATGTAACTGAGGAATACACACAACTATATCTCTGATTAGACAAATATTATCGGTGCTTGCAATAATTAAACAAACTGCTGGATAAGACATCACGTCACAGCAGCTACATACCAATCTTAAAATACTTTGAAGCCAACTGTGCTGTAGTATGTGTGCCATTTTAGTAGCATGGCATTATAAATCACAATCCAAAGCCTCTGAATCAAGATGCAGAAATAATGAATGTATAACAGTGCTCATATTTTTCACACAGTAACGTTAAAAGACTTCTTTAGCCACTTAGTTATATAACTAAACTGAAAAAAAAAAAAATCTGATTTGAATTAATTGAAGGAAGAATAAATTAAAATATTATTGACATTTAGGAAGTATGCCAATTGATAGTTAATTTTCTCTGTATATCTTGTTTCATGTCAATTAGATACCCACATTTCATGGCTAATAATATATTAATTTTGCATTTATTGTTGATGAAATTTTGAGGATATTATAATAGCAACTGGGTTTTCTTGTGAATGGATTAAAATCATAAAAAGGGTCCTTGTAGCAGTCAGTTGATTCTTAATCTAAAATAAATGCTTTTTAACTGAAGTGCAAATTAAATACTTATTTGGAACACTTAATACCAAGCATTGATTATAAGAAACAGGCTGCATTGTACACTCAGAATCTGGAATTCCAAAAAGGCACTTTCTGAGCATGTTAAATATCCTTGGCAACCTGATAAAATAAGACAGGGGAAATAAGTTACACTTCAGCAATTATCTGATAATAATCTGATCAGAACTGGTGACTTGTAGTGAGCTTAATGCAGTCTGTGTACACAGACAATAACACATACACACATGCACAGACAAACACATGCAGGTTATGTCCCTTTTGTTATGCATGCAAGTATGAATGAAGAAATATATGCCATTTGTATATAGTATGGGCAGCTACACAGCACACATTGTAAGAAGAGCAGATTTGTGAGTTGATAGAGGGTATAACTGCAACTACTTCTGTTTTACACTTATATAGCTCCACTGAAATCCATGGCATTATATTCAAATAAAACAAATAATTCAGTGGTGAATCAAGCTCTAAAACATTATCAATCACTAAGATTTATTATTTACTAACCACTTCTATGCAGCCAGTATAAAGCACACACAATTGTTTCATCACAATCTTTTATATCAATACACATTTATTTAATATATTTTGTCTGCACTGTCAGAATCATAGAGAATATTTTCAAGCCCTGCTATAAAGGTCCGAAAAGTTTTGGACTCCTTTTTTTTGAGCAGAGTTATAAATTTAGTAAAAAATTCTGATTATTTTTTTCATGTAGTGAGAGGTGGATAGGAAGTAAAAGGCATTTTTTTTTATGTAACATGATCTGCCATCTAAAGAGATAGTTCCAAAGCTTTCTTTTCAGACTGAAAACTTTGATTTCTCATTTTCTTAAACTGACAGCTAGATTCTTAGACAGTGTAGTTCAGCATAGCTCCATTAATATAAATGAAATAAAAAGGCACAATCCCTTATCACCTTGTGGTAAATTGTTCAACGGCTCATGCCTTTAGAAGGGGAAAGTATACTTATAGGGGTGTGCAAAACAGGCTTTATTCAATTTGGATTTGGCCCAAATCAGGGACAGTAATTCGATTAGTTAATTCAGATCACTGTACCGACTTGTGGCCGAATCCAAATCTGAAGATTCAACGCCGATTTGGAGAATCAGCGATTCGGCCATAGACACAGCTTTAAATGTTTTTTGTACATACCTTGAGGTACCAGGCATGGCTCATGAGCACTGCAATGGTGAGGCAGATGGAGCACCCCACAGAAGTGTGGGTTGGGGGGTGCAGGGCCCCATGTGCTCAGTGGCAGACCTGGAAGTGGACCAGAAGTACTTCTGGTCCACTTCTGGGTCCACTGCCAAGCATGTGGGGGATCCCCCCTGGCTCAGCACTAGGCTGCAGGGGGAACCTGGATACCCCACCCTGAGCCAGTAGGCACCAATTGCTGAGCCAGGGGACGCGGGGAGGGGAGTCCTCTGCGTGCTCTGTGGCAGACCTGGAAGTGCTTTTGGTCCACTTCTGGGTCTGCTGCCGAGCATGCTGGGGACCCCACTGCTCTCCTGTGGGATGCTCCATCCACCCCACCATCTCAGCATTCATGAGCCGCCTGGTACCTTGAGGCATGTAGAAAAAACATTTAGAGCTGTGTCTATGTCCAAATCATCGAATCTCTCCGAATTGATTTGGAGGGGTCTGATTCGACTTGGAGAGATTAAAGGGTCTCCTCATTCTATTTGGAGTCAGAGATTTGGCCACTGAATCAGATCAGTGACCGAAGTGTCACACAGCCCTAATACTTAGGGTATAGACATGTGAATGCTTGGAGACCTTTCAAAAGTGGAACTTTAAAACAGGCAGCAGTTGAGTATGTTCTAATTGGACTGTTCACAAACCTCAAGTTCCAAGTGTAGCAAACTTCACCAACATTAACTCTGGATAAAGGAATGTTAAAATTGGTGTTCAGGAAAAAGGTTTGAAAAGCATCTAGCAGCCACATGGGAAGAAGAGAAAAAAAATGACAAAATCTAATTTTCCATTTTTTTGAATATTGTGTGGGAGGAAGTCCTGGTTGTTTATAACACTTTTATTTTCAAAGAAAGCCAAAACATGCAGTTAAATGTAATCCTGTTCAAATTTGAGGAGTTCTGCATGCCAGTGAGACCTTTGAAAAAAAAACAAAAGCAAAAAAAAAACCCACATATTTTTTCTTATGTGCAGGCAAGCAAGAGAAAGTGTAGAAAGTGCAAACTAAACAGACTAAGAACCCTGCTTTTGGGAACTTGACAGAATCCATGATCAGAGATAGTATGATCTGTAGCATTGCAGACACTGTTAGAAGCAAGGCTTTTGCATGAGGGAGACTCACCCTAGAAAAGACTTTCCAGATGTACAAGGCAGCAAAAACTGTGAAGGCCCATGCTGCAGAGCTGAATGCACCAAAATGGGTTGTCTATGCAGTAGGCTTCAAACAATTTGGCCAGAAGAAGCCATCTCACAGTGGAATTTTCCATTGGCAAGGGGATCTCTAAGGGGGAGAGAACAAATAAAAAGACATGACCAAATGTGGAAGGCAACACAGCCCCAAATGTTGTGCTGAATTTGGAAATCTTTGTTTTAACTATAACAAGAGGAACCATTTTGCAAGATGCTACAGATCAGATGCAGAAACTTCAAGTGTGTACAGCTAAGAGAATTCCAGAAGATATTTTTATGGATATAGTTGAATCAAAATCAGTGAGAGAGACTTGATTTTTCCAGTGGAAGTGCAAGGAACAATGGTTTCATTTAAATTGGATACTGGAGCTCAGGTTAATATTTTATAGGTGTATGAATATAAAAATTGACACCAAAAGTGAGTCCAACAAACATCAATATAACTGGCTATTTAGGAAGAAATGTACCAATGAACGGGAGATCTATTGCTAGCATCCAATATAAAAAATAGAGTATATAAGTTCCCATTCATTGTGCTACTGGGGAGGTGACATCAATTTTCAGTCTGGCAGCTAGCTGTCATGGCCCAAACCTGTGCAGTTTTCTTAGGAAGAAACCAAATGTTCCAGAACACAAAAAGCAAGCATGCCCTTATAGGAACAAAAGTACCTACAGACACAAATGCAAATAGTAACATGCAGAAAGAAGAAATCAGCCTCAGCAGTCTGTAGCTAATGAATTTTCTGCTCTGTGTGTTTGGCATGTGCGCCAAAAGTGCAAGTCAGTCCCAGTATAAGGACTCAGTTCTATCAAAACTTGGAGGAAAAGATTCCTAGCAGAAGCAAATTGTAAAACAGATCTGGTACTTCATCATTCTAAGAAGAAAAACTCACAGAGCCTTGTTTAAAGAATTGCACACAAAGGGAAATAGTAACCTGAGTGGTAAAGATTCACTCCAGTGTGATATGCTAGTAACATAAGAACTGCCATTTACTGGGACAGGTCTTTTTTGCCCAATATCCTGTGTTAGACAGTGGCAGAGAATGGATACTGAAAGGGAGAGTGAACAGGGTGTGATAAGGGTTTTTTCCATTGTTTCTCTCTGTGACAAAAGGAGCCAACTCACAGCTCAGTTGGGAGACCAGCCCGCTCCTTTTGTCCTTGGGCCAACCACTCACCTCTTTCTCCTTCCACACCTTGATGTCCTATTGTTTTGATGTTAATAGGCAGTGTCTCGGACGGCCAGAGCCGACTCGAGTTACGCTCGTACGTCAGGGCGGGCTGGTGAGTGGAGAGGCTGACACAACTTATTGGTTGCAAAAAGCTTTACTCACGCCGCTTGCAATCACGACGCAGGTGGTCCGGTCGTCGGAACAACCACACGAGTTGCTCCAGCTGGCGGGGCCCAAGCCAGTTAATCCGTCCGCAATTCGAAGCCGGCGGGGAAAGGGGTACGTCGGGGTTGCGCTCGGTGACGGGAAGAAAGATCGATAAGTGATCAGTCTATCGATCGGCAGCCGCGAGTCAGATAAGTTCAGAGGCACTCTGCAGAGTGCTCGACTTGGGCGGAAGTCACGCGGAATTTTAAATGGCCAGCGAGCCAATTACTAGCCGCCATGTGTGAATAATTTAGCACTGGCCAATAGCGGGGCACAAATTTGCATCCGAATAGCAGGAACTCTTTGCACCGTGCATTTCTGTGCTGCAAAGAAGAAATGCATCCTGCAAAGGAAACTGCAAATTGGCGGGAACCCTCCTGCACGCAGGCTCTTAATTGCAGCAGAACACTCTGCCGTGCAAAGGAGCTCTCATGTGGCCAGGAAATTCCATAGTGCCGAGGCACAAAAATCACTGGGTTGTGACAGGCAGGAGGCTGCCCTTTGATCTGCTCTGATGTTAAGGTCCTAATGTACATGCTCCAACCATCCCTCCATGTATGCCATGCCTCACAGATGTTTCCTCCAGCTAGGTAGCACTGGGACTCCAGCTCTGGAGTCTCACATGGGACTCTCATTCCCCACTAGAGTTCAAAGTCCTAGCACCCTTGCAGATGTTTCCAGCCTAGCTTTCCTACTGGTGCACACACTGGGCCTTCCATATCCAGCCTAGCACCCAACCTCCAGTCAAGTGGCTCACACCGGGCTTTGTCAACTGCCTCCTCTACCCCAGGGCCTTACCGCTGCACCCCACAACACTCCACCCTACTACTTGGGTTGCTTAACTAGTTCCTCATCTCTGGGGCCTCAGAAATACACCCCACAAAAAAACTGCCTCTCACAACACTGCCCCCAAACTCTGTGCCATGCTGCTCTACCCTGTCTCAGGGCCACACTGCTTTGCTTTACCATTCAGGCTTGGGGTCGACCACTCCTGTAGGCTCAGGTGGCATTCCACATGCTGTGCCTGGCCCACCACTCTGCCCTTTCACTTGGAGCTCGAGGTAAAACACCTCTGCAGGCTCAGGTAGTGCTCTCCTGCTGTGCCTGATCCACCCCCAGCATCTACCACCCCACAGGGCTCAGGTGCAACTACTCTGCATGCCTGGCCCTGAACTGCCTCCAAAGCCCACCTGAAGGTGTGGGCAGGGGTTTAGGCACCCTGACCCACCTTATACCGGAATGGTCCTCAAACCTGGCATTTAAGTGGCCCTGCCTCACCACAGGCAGGACCACCAGGCCTCCCTATCCCAGCAGGGTACAGTTTCAGGTCATGTCCAGGACCACGAGGCCTTCTCCTTCCCCATAGCCTCATCCTTACCCCCAAAGTGTTCCAGGAACAGCTCAGCCCAATATTGCCTCCTCAGGCCCTCCACACAGACTGCTCTGCTCTTATACCAGAGCTCTCCCAAAATGGCTGCCCTCGTCAGACACCTGGTAGCTGGGTACTCCAGCTGTTAAAGTGATGGAGCACTGAAGCTTCTCCATCGCACAATCTCACATACAGCTACCAAAATTTAAAGTCTAGGAAGTTCTGATTCAATGGCTATATCCCAAAATCTCATGCTTAATAGCTACTGATGCACCTGTCCTCCAACCTTTCCTTTGTAAATGGGTGTTAATTGATTTTTGTTGTTATTGTTAAGAGGAAAGATGTAGGGATAAGTTATAATTTAGAGAGGTTCCCTAAGAGGAGACTGAGGAATTTGGGAATTGAGGGATGCTCCCTCAGTTAAACAGCTAGTTAGTCAGTTAGGTTATGTGCAGACATTCACCATATCCAGTCTATGACATGTTTGCTGGTGCTGGGACCTGTACCAGGAACTCAGTCTAACTAATTCAATGTGAGAGGGGGAGGGGGGAAGAGGACAGAAAGGTTCAGGAGTGGGGGTTCTAGAGGGTCTGTCGTATACACTCACCTGCTCTCTGGGGCCGCCTCTGTACACTCACCCACTCTCTGGGGCCTCCTCTCCTGGGGCCTTCTGTACCCACTCTGAGACTTCTCTAGAATACTGCCCTTCTCTGGGGGCTCTCTCCCCAATGCTGCCCTTTTCCTAGGGCTCTCTGCGCCCACTCTGGGCCTTCTCTGTAGTGTCGCCCCTCTCAGGGTCCTTCTCGATAAAGCCGCCCCTCTCCTGGGGACTTCTGTGCCCACTCTGGGACTTCTCGGTTATGCCACCTGTCTCTCGGGCCCACCGCACTGCTACCCCCTTTTTCCAGGGCTCACCGCACTACTACCCCCTCCCTCCAGGGTTTACCGCAGTACTCTGCCCTTTCCGGGGTTTACCGCAGTACTCTGCCCTGCCTCAGGGGCTCACCAAGCCTGCACTAGGGCTTCTCAGTAGTACCCCTTCTCTGGGGCTCGCCACACCTGCACTGGGGCTTCTCAATAGCGCCCCCTCTCTGGGGCTTGCCATGCCCACACTGAGCTTCTCAGTAGTGCCCCTCCTGGGGCTCACCACGCCCACACTGGGGCTTCTCCAGGACACTCCCTGTCTGGGGCTCGCCGGGCACAACTTGGGCTCTCCAATAAGGTTGCCCCCTTTCTGGGGCTCTCCGTGCCCATGCTTGGGCTTCCCAATAAGGCGCTCCCCTCTCTGGGGCTTGCTGTGCCCCACTTGGGCTTCACAAATGCCCCTCTCTGGGGTCTATGTACCCCCTGTGCTGCACCCTTACTGGCACGGGGGGGGGGGGCCTCACACCCCGGTGGAGTACGGTGCGCCCTCCCTGGCGCCGGAGTCCCCACGCTGCTGTGGGTTCCCCCTGAGTATGCTGCGCCCGCTCTGGCGCTGGGGTCCTCACACTTCATTGTGAGTCCCCAATGAGGCCTTCTCCAACCCCTAATAGCCTCGTCCTAGCCACCAGTGTAATACATAACAACACAAACTCGAGCCCCCTGGCTATAACTCAAACACACGCCCTCTGGCTATAACAACATTGCTCAACTCTGGTCAAGCTGTCCTTGCCGTTAGGCTTCTCCTCACATCCTAACTCCAGGAGCTCCTGTCCCTCTGGCTGCTGGCAGGAAACTGCCAGCCTGGCTTCAGCCCCTGGGCCTTATGAGGACCAGGCCCTGCCCCTTCTGGTCAGCTGACTTCCTGGTTGCCCCCGGCCAACCCACAGCTGTGCTCGTTATTCCCTGCCAGGGCTCTCTCCCTGGCAGTTTCCCCTCTCTAGGAGCAGGGCACCTCAGTGCTCTGCAACAGCATCCAATAGTTATTTAAAATTTTTAATTTTCATTTTTACTCAAATTCAAGGTTCCTCTCTTTTTCCATTTGGCATTGAAAGATAATGGGTAGGAGAATGGTAGGATTCAGAATCATGCAAGTGAACAGACAGGCAAAATCCACAGTTACCAACTCAGAGATTTTGGGGTATTCTAATGACCCTACATACAGATAAAGGCTACTATGCTTTACAAGGATGTTTTATGCTGCCTTTATTAAGAATGGCTAGAGCGCATAAAGGCAGAGGATTTTGTTAATAGATGCTATGTTATGAACACTGTTCCTTGTGCCTTATGGAATGGAAAGGTTAATTATCTATAAAACACTAATATAAGCTATTATACTTTTTGCATTTTTCCTTAAGACTTTCACAATACAATACACTGTGATTATTTAAAATGCAATGGGCTAGAGTCTGTTCTTACTAACTAGATATGTTTCTATTGACTTTATCCTGAATGCATCTAACAATAGAATTTAACCTCACAAATAGTAATTGCTTTGCATGCAAAATAGTTATTTTTTTAATCCGAGTATCTCTGATCTCTTATTTTCTAGGAAAAAATCCAGTAGTTAACACCCTGATACATTTTGAGCAAAACATTCTGTTCCTTTAATTTTTTAGTATATACATTAATATGATCCTTTTAAAGTCTCTACTGAATTAAATGCCATACACTGTCTCAAATGGGCAACATAATAATTATATTTTCTTTTACTTTTATGTAAATATCCTTTCACTCATTGTAAAGTTGCTTGGAGGGGAGTGAATGTCAGGTTTTTTCCTTCACCATTTCTGATTCAGATAAACAAACAAAACATTTTTATTCTGAGGAAATAAAAAGAAAATACAAGTTGGATATCAGGTGCAAATTTAACAGCAGCTAATCTCACCCATGAGGTTATCAGCTGCCGGGTGATGCTATTTAAATCACCTTTGATACCACAGCAGGCATTATGAAGCATATGATTTATCTACCTCTTCCAGTGAAAAGGGATATTATTCACAGTTATCAAATACATGCTAAAACAAAACAGTTTTATTCAGGCAAATATGCTTCCTTATTTCCCAAGAATGACTGAGGTTTACATTTCAACAGAGCAAAAACTAAGAATAGGAACATGCTAATATTTAAGGTTTGAATATAAAATCCTTACTCAGGCCCCTGGTAGACATTACACTTGTGACCCAAATCACTTGTTAATCATGCCATAAATAAGTTATGGCTTGGACACACACAAACTTAGATTAATTTAATTGTGATTTAAATATGATGTGGACAGACCTACACACATGTTAAATTGATTTGAAGCCATTTGAACCTGCAAAATCAAGTACTGTTTTGAGCCACATAGCTTGCCATATGTTCAGGCAATTAATAGTGTAACATAAGGAGAAACCATCCAAAACAATGTTCAACATTTATTGTGGCTCCCTGTACATTGGCCAGCTGACAGACACATAGTGCAGCCATGTATGGGGTGCATTTCTGCATGGGGTGAAGCCCTGTTTCCCTCTCATGTTGGCTGACTGAAAGTATGCTGCAGGAAGAATGACATCAATAACCGGTCTAATACTACACTTCCCATGGTCCCCTTTGACCATATTGGTGGGTTAGGAACCCATCACTGAGGACCAAATCCTTGATGTTGGGCTCCCTACCTGTATATCACATGATTGGGTTTTGACAAATGTTATCCCAGTTCCCAAAAGCTGTACATCCTGCTATGCCTATGCCTGTTCCTTGATTGGGAGAACCATACATTTCCACAGAGCAAAACAGGACTAGCCTTGTGGCCCCACTAAGGTGCTAATTGAGAGACCAGAACTATATCTGTCTCTGTGTGGAATGTGACCACATGTACTTTTTTGGGCTAATTAAAGCAAAGACTTAAACCTCATAGAGATCCAGGGTACTGTGAGAAAGTCTGAACAAATTTGAGTAAATGTAAGTAAAGATTGGAGGGTTGGACCCTTCAGTAAACTAAGAGGGTACTAAAATGAGAGAGAGATTCTCCAAAGTAAAGAAGAAATTGCCATGGGTTTTGCAATTTGCACCAGAGTCAGCTGCTCTTAGGCATGTGCCTGAGGCCACAGCAGTCTGAGCCAGGGAAGGGCAGCCCTGGGCTAGCAGGAGGCCCAGGGGTTCAGGCCTGGGCTCTCAGTGGTGGCATTGTGGGGGCAGGGGGGGGGGGGGGCCCGCGGGGGGGGGGGGGGGGGGGGGGGGGGGGGGGGGCACTTGCTGGGGAATGAGGATGCTACAGTGCAAGGCTAGACACTTTAGCACCTTCATGCTCTAGCCAGCCCCGGTCACCATCTATATGCCATTGAAGTGTTGGGTCTTAATTGTTTCCTGACCTTGTGTGAATGTACAGAGGAGTAATAGGGAATAAGTCTTAAGCAGCCTACATGCAGGAGAAGACTTTGCATCAGTACTCTTTTCCCCTGGGAGCTACTGGAAGATGAATGGATGGAACCCTGCTTCTGGTCTCTTGCATCTAAACTGTCCCATCCCATCTCTTGCATGAGTGGTACAAAGGGAGTAAATGGTATCCCAAAAAGAGGTATCACAAATTATTTCTTCAGTATGCAATGTGAACCAGTGGGGCACATGGGCTCAATGGTAATTAAGTAACCTCTAGCTGTAATTCTGAAGAGTAGAATGGTATTTAATGTTCTTACAGTTATTATGGGCTCATAGGAAATGTTTTTTCCCTAAAGAATATCATTTTTAATGTAAGTTGAATTAATATAATAGAATAGGAGTATTTGTTAGAGTTCTTACAAACATGGATTTTGGTTTTATTGGAAAACCTTAACATAAAAATAAATAATTCCAACTCTGAAATAAAGTTGAAATATTGAAAGTTCATCTGGCAATGAATTTTTAAAAAATTAAGGCACCTGAAACCTCTCATTTTGTTTTTGAGTTTGTTTTGTTTATCTTATGTTGACAGCTCCCATGTGAATAGAAATTAAAAAGTAACAATGACCTTCTCCATCCCTTGTAGTGTCTGACTTCACTGAATCTTACTTCTTACTATTGTATCACCTAAAAGAGATGATGGATCATTTCCCAACTCCTATATTTCTGGAACATTTGCTTCTCTGCCAGCTATAGAAAATGAATGCTTTGTCTAAAAATACACTAAGTAGCTCCATCTCATTCTGTGCCTTTCCTTTCTTTCATATATGTAAAACTGGAGCATTTATACTTTGGGTTCAAGATTCTACCCCTTTATTCATGAATGCTGGGAAATGTCAAGTTGCATGTCTCAGAATTAGAGCACTACATTTTTTAAAGAAGAAAAACGTTTTTCGACATATTCATAAAATATTTTGAAAAACATATGAAAATAATAATTTATCACATTTATCACCTTTCTACAATTGTCTAAGTCATCACAAGGAATTATAATGAAAATAGAAAATTTGTGTATTGCCATGTATTAGTCATATACAACAGGTAATTATATAGTAAATAATGCCCAAATAATAAATATTTAGAAAATGGTATAGTTGCAAAATCAAGCCTTCACAACTCAGGAAAAGTCTTGTGTGTACATCTTAAAATACAGGCTTTACATGATTACATAGTAAGAACTCTTTTCACATGACCTCTGTTTCACTCAGTGCACAGGAATGAGTGGGTAGACATTCAGTATTTTTTTTTATTGTTATCATTCAGCGTATGGTTTTAGGCCTTATTTATTACATACAACTCAATTCAGTGCTGAATACAGAAATAATATCACAGGTTTTTTCATAGGCTATGTGTAGGGTGGCATAGGGGGGCACATGCTCCCTCTGAGATTAGCTGCCACTGCCGCTGCCTCTGGCATCTGCAGGTGGTTGCCACTCATCACCCTCCCCCTTCGCTGCCGACACTGGGGCCACCTGCAGGTGGTCCCCACTCAGCCTACCATCATCATCAACATCACCACAGCTGCCACCACACCCCCACTGTTGACACTGCTGCCACTGCCTGTAGGTGGTTGCTGTGCCCCTCCAGCCTCATGAGGCAAGAATCATTCATGGGTTTTTTAATACTGTACCACAAAAATCTCTGTCTTGGTAACATATCCAAACAGGACATTGGTGACACTAGTTTTCCACAGATCTCTCCTCTTTGAAGCTGTCCCGGGGATAGTGAGAGGAGGGGCAGGGAAGCCCCACTTGTGGGACCCAACATGGGGAAAAATAGTGAAATAAAGAAATACAAAACAGTTACTTACCTGCAGGAGGAGCGGCGCTAGAAGATCCAAAAGAAAAGTCTGCATAGTTTACAAGCCATGCTTTTATGCAGTTGAGGCCAGTGGGTGATGTCATAATGATGCACTGGCTGGCAGGAATAAAAATGGCTGCCAGCAGTAGGGAGAAGAGAGCCAGTGAGGAGGTGGAGGCTCTCCATGCCAGTGGTAGGCAGGACCGACGTGAATTGGAAACACCTGAGCGATGGGCAGTGAGAGAAGCACTGAGAGCTCCTCATGCTGGGAGCACTAAGATAGAGCCCCAGGAGGAGCAGAGCATGGGGAGGAACTTCCCCCTTGTGCTGCCAAGGAGGTGCATTGAGGGAAGCGCTGAGCAGTGGTGCAATCAGGACGAGGAGCCCAAGGGAGAGGCTGAAGACAACCTTGGGGAAGCAAGGGTGTCTCCGCTTGACCACTCCCAGGTCCCAGGTTGGGGAGCTGGGCGAGGGGTGGAGAAGAGAGGGGAGCCCTGCGGGACCAGTGTCGGGGGAACACTGCCAAGTTCAGGCAGGAAGGCTGAGAAAGCTGACCGGTAGGACACCGGATACGGAGACCTTCCAGTCCCTTCTTTTGGTTTCTTGTTTTTTCCATTTTATTCCTTTACCCCTGCTTGATAGAGGCACCCTCAGACCCCAAGAGGAGAGCCAACCGGCTCAAGGGGATTGCAGGCCTAGAGCCCAGGCCAGCTAATTATCCTTCCCCAAGGATAGAGGAGGATACAATTGGGTGTGAGGAATATCTGCACTGGAGAGGCTTCCGTGTCAAGATCTGGCACCCCACCAGAGGTTGGCGTAAGGCTGGGGTGTAGGGGAGGTGAAGCCCCATGAACATCCCACAAGCTGCATGGTCATCCCTGAAGGGAACTTAGAGGCCGAACCCCACACTGATAGAACATTCAAAGACGTGGCAGGAAAGTTTGGGGAAGGCCAGAGGAACAACCGAAGCCCACCTCGGGGAACCCATGATGTTAGAGAGCATACACCCTCTACCGCCTGGACCAAGCGGGCATTCGATGCCAGACGGGCACAAAGTGGTCCATTGACTGGGAAGCACAGTGAAGATCTGACCCCTAGAGGAGCTCTTGCCATGCAGCCGGCAGCTATGACCCCTCCAGATGTGCTGGGGCAGAACTTGCAAGCCCTGACACAAATCCTCAATGCCCAGCAGCAAATGATGGAATGGCAGCAGGACTGGCTGTGGCACAGCTTGACCACGTTCAGGATGCCTAAGATGATGCAGGAAGATGATCCAAAGACTTATATTGAGGCCTTCGAGAGGTATGCCATTCTGAGAGGCCTAGATAAAGGGTATTGGGCCAGCCAGCTCGGAGCCCCAGGCAAAGCTCAGGCCGCCTATCAAGGCCTTCCCCATGACAAGGCCCATGACTATGACTGGATTAAAACTGCCATATTATACCAGTTGGAAATTAATCTGGAACATTACAGGTGGCTCTTTCGGGCCAAAAAGGGACCGGAGGAGAAGTGACCCCGCCTTTTATTACAGTTGCTGCATGACCTCTTCAATAAGTGGCTGAGCCCCACATCCTGTGACTAAGACAGTCTAGCAGATCAGATACTGTTAGAGCAGTTCATTAACGATTTAGAAGAATGCATGTAGTGTTGGGTGCACCAGCATTTGCCCCATAATCGTGACGAAGCACTCAGAGTAGCAGAGGTGTTCACAGCCTCCGAGGCCAGTTGCAGTTGGGAGAAACAGACTCCACCCCCCCCAGTGGCGTTTAGCCCAAGAGATTCATAAAGGAAGCGGACCACATTCAGGGGACCGACCAGGGATATAATCTGTTTCCATTGTGGAAAGGTGGGTCACTTCTCCAAGGAGTGTTGGATTGAACCAGCGGAGTGATGATGTCCCGATAATACGGCCCGAGGGCCAGGGGAAGGACGAAAGGAATCAGACCAGATGGAGCCCATGGACTGCAGTTATGTCACCGTGGAAGAAGGTGCGGCTTGGAAGTGTCTGGTAGTCACAGCCTGGATCGGAGAGCGTCCCGTTCAAGCCATCCTAGATTTGGGACGTGCCCGGTTATTGGTAAGGGCCAATTTGATCACCCCACGGCAAGACTGGGAGGCGGGCCCGGTGAAGGTGTCATGCCTTCACGGGGAAACGAAGCTTGTTAGCCGCCAGTGGATACGCCTCTGGGTCATGGAATATCAAGGACAGCTGTTGGTGGGGATAGTGCCCCACCTGGCTTATGACATGCTGCTAGGATGTGATTGGACCCCTATATATGATGTGCTTGAGAGGGTCCAAGACACTGAGGCCATGGGGAGAAGATTACGTGATAGAGAGGGGTGGCTTGGGGAACTCAAAGACGGCAAAGAGTTGACGGATGATATGGACACACTTAACCTCTATGACATGACCAGCAGCTGACAATTCCAGGAGGCGCAGGAAGAGTATGCTGGCCTTTGGGAGCTGAGGGCATGGACTCTGAACCTCTTCACTACCTCGATGATGGGACCCAAAGATGCCCCTCAGTTTGAGGTAAGACACCAGCTCCTGTACTGTGTTTACCCCAAAAGGGGAAGGGAGCCCCAAAAAACTGCAGCTTGTGGTACCCGCCCGCTTCTGCCATACTATCTGATGCTTCATTCATTCCAACCCTACCGGGGTCCATATGGGTCGAGATAAAACAATGGCCCACATAGCACGATGGTTCTTTTGGCCAGGGTTGGTGGAAGACATTGCATGCCACTGCACCACTTGCCCTGAGTGTCAGAAAGCTAGGGAGGATCACCCTGCAAGAGCGCCTATTCAACCCCTACCTATTATTGATGAACCCTTCTCAAGGATAGCCTTAGATGTAATCAGGCCTCTTCCCCACTGTAGTGTGGGCCACCAATATATATTGGTCTTGATAGATTACTCCACCCAGTACCCTGAGACTATATGAACGGTGACGGCCCCATGGATCACAGAAGAGCTTGTCAAGTGGATGGCCAGGATGGGGATTCCCCAAGAAATCCTTGACAATCAAGGATGCAATTTGATGTCGTGGGTGTTGCGGACGGTTTGTCGTACCCTGAAGATAAAACATCTTCGTACTTCAGTGTACCACCCCAGACAAATGGGTTAGTGGAACATCTAAATGGGATGATCAAAAGAATGGTACATCATTGCATACAGGGGGATCCCCAAAAGTGGGACCTACTCCTCCCTTTAGTTCTGTTTGTCATGAGAGACACCCCACAGGACTCGTAGAGATGTTCTCCCTTTGAGCTGGTGCTAGGTCACCACCCTCGCAGTTTATTAAAGGCACTGAGGGAGGATTGGGAACTTGGCAGTGGGGGAGCAAAAGACCCAACGTCATACCACCAGGAGTTCCAAAAGTGAATACAACTAGCTCGTGATCTTGTTAGGGGTAACCTGCAGGAAGCACAGCTCCACCAAAAGGAGCGGTATGACACCCACACCAAGAAGAGGGAATTTGGACCTGGGCAAAGAGTACTGGTGTTATTGCCCACATCTTCCAGAAAATTGTTAACTCAGTGGCAGGATCCCTTCAAAGTGATCCATCAAATAGGTCCAGTAGACTATAAGGTACTCAGCCCCAGCCACCTCCGAGGAAAACAAATATATCATGTTAATCTCCTACGAGAATGGCTTAGACCTGAGGGGTGGGTGGCCTTCTTGAAAGCCAAGATAGAAGACCTGGGACCGTGAGGCATGATGTGGGGAAAGGCAGCGGAGGAACCAGAATGACAGATCCAGATAGAAGGAGACCTATCTGAGATGCAGAAATCTGAGGTGAAAGCTTTAGTAGAAGAGTTCTGCAATGTGTTCAAGGAGAAACCAGGATGGGCTCCATACAAACACCCCCAGGCCATAGTTTAGGAAAGGTGGTGGCCAGTGCCTCATCATCTTTCTGGTGAGATACGAGATGAAATCAATAAAATGATCTAACAGGGCATCATGCGCCCGTCATGTAGCCCGTGGCGTAGCCCCCTGGTCCCAGTGCTGAAACCTGACCGTTCCTTATGACTGTGCATTGATTATCAGCAGCTAAACACCATGGAGGTTTCTGATGCGTTCCCCATGCCTCATGTCACAGAGCTGGTGCAATGTATCGGCAATGCCCTATATATCTCAACCTTGGATCTAGTCAAGGGATACTGGCAGATCCCGGTAGTGCACAGCGATCAACATAAAACCGCTTTCGGGACTCCATGGGGGCTATACGAATTTGTTCGTTCACGGGGTGGCTGCAACCTTCCAGCATTTGACGGATCAGATATTGGCCCCACACACTGAATATACCATGGCTTACATTGATGATATAGTGATGTTCACTCAAACGTGGGCTCAGCACAAAAAAGCCTTACTGGCAGTACTCACAGAACTAAGGAAGACGGGTCTGACAGCGAATCTGAAGAAATGTGCCTCAGCACAGCAACAGACTAAATACCTAGGATTTCTGGTCGGACATGGTGCAATATGATCGCTAAATAATAAAGTGGAAACCATCTGAAATTTTCAGGTGCCATAAACCACCAAGCAACTTTGATCCTTTCTTGCTTTAACTAATTATTATAGGTGGTTCGTCCCCCATTTGCCAAATTGGCGGTGCCTCTCTTGGGAGCACTAAAGAGACAACGAGCGGGGGTGGTAAGGTGGATGGACAAAATGACGTGAAACTTCAAACTATTAAAAAAGGCCCTATGTGAAGAAGTAATGATACATGCCCCTGACTTCCACAAACCTTTTATATTGCAGACCAATGCCTCCAAAACAGCAGTGGGGGCCATGTTAACCCAGGAACACATGGAGACTGAGAGGCCAGTCGCCTGTGCCAGTAGAAAGCTACTGCCTGCAGAAACCAGGTATGCCACCATAGAGCGGGAATGTCTAGCGATCCGCTGGGCTGTAGAACACTTCAGGTGTTACCTGATAGGAAGAGAATTCACATTAGTAACAGATTACGCCCCCTTGAAGTGGCTAAGCTCAACCAAAATGGATAATGCCCATATTACAAGGTGGGCCCTAGCGCTCCAACCCTTTAAATTTCATATTTTACACCGTCCAAGAAAAAATAACATAACAGTGGATTTCCTATCCAGGTGCAGAGATGACTACAAATATAGACTTTCATAGATTTCATAGACATCAGGGCTGGAAGGGACCTCGGAAGATCATCGAGTCCAGCCCCCCGCCCAAAGGGCAGGAAGTCAGCTGGGGTCATAGGATCCCAGCAAGATAAGCATCCAGTTTCATCTTGAAGGTGTTCAATGAAGGCGCTTGAACCACCTCCAGTGGCAGGCTGTTCCAGACCTTGGGGGCTCGGACAGTAAAGAAGTTCTTCCTTATGTCCAGCCTGAAACGATCTTGAAGTAGTTTGTGACCATTCGACCTCGTCATCCCTTGGGGCGCTCTGGTGAAGAAACGTTCCCCCAGATGCTGGTGGTCATCTGGTCATATGAGGTTGGACAACAACAAACTAAAGAAACAATCATCGATGCAGGTAGAAACCCAATGCAATGGAATAGAATGCCCCAAGGCAGCTTAAGGCTGAGGTTGTGTCCCGGGGATAGCGAGAGGAGGGGCTGGGAAGCCCCACTCGTGGGGCCTGCCGTGGAGAAAAATAGTGAAATAAAGAAAGAAATACAAAACAGTTACTTACCTGCAGGAGGAGCAGCTCCAGAATATCCAAAAGAAAAGCCTGCACAGTTTACAAGCTGCACGTTTATGCAATTGAGATGGCGGGTGACATCATAAGGATGCACTGACTGGCAGGAATAAAAATGGCTGCTGGCAGTAGGGAGAAGAGAGCCAGTGAGGAGGCAGAGGCTCTCCATGCTGGTGGTAAGTGGGACTGGTGTGAATTGGAAACGCCTGAGTGACGGGCAGTGAGAGAAGCACCAAGAGCTTCTCATGCTGGGGGCGCTAAGATCGAACCCCAGGAGGAGCAGAGTGCAGGGAGGGACTTCCCCTTTGTGCTGCTGAGGAGGTGCATTGAGGGAAGCGCTGCAACCAGGATGAGGAGCCCAAGGGAGAGGCTGAAGCCAACCTTGGAGAAGCAAGGGTGTCTCCACTTGACTGCTCCCAGGTACCAGGTCAGGGAGCTGGGCTAGGGGCAGAGAAGAGAGACCAGTGTTGGAGGAGCATTGCCAAGTTCAAGCAGGAAGGCTGAGAAAGCCAACCGGTAGGAAACCGGATAGGGAGACCTTCCGGTCCCTTCTTTTGGTTTCTTATTTTTTCCCATTTTATTCCTTTACCCCTACTTGACAGTGGCACCCTTGGACCCCAAGAGGAGAGCTGACCTGCTCAAGGGGATCACAGGCCTTGAGCCTGGGCCAGCTAATTATCCTTACTCAAGGATAGAAGAGGATATGCTTGGGCACGAGGAATATCTACCCTGAAGGGGCTGCTGTGTCAAGATCTGGCACCCCAACAGAGGTTGGCATAAGGCTGGGGTGTAGTAGAGGTGGAGCCCCACAAACATCCCGCAAGCGGCGTGGTCATCCCTGAGGGGAACTTAGAGGCTGAACCTCACACTGATATAAAGTTCAAAGACATGGCAGGTGAGTTCAGGGAAGGCCAGAGGAACAACCGAAGCCCACCTCGGGGAACCCACGACATTAGAGAGCTTAGACCCTGTACTGCCCGAACCAAGGTGACACGTTAGTGGGCATTCGACGCCAGACAGGCGCAGAAGCATATAGAATTTCCAGTGTTGATATATTCAGCCATTTAGATAGACTGTAGACAATTCTCTTTTCCATACTTGGTGATGTTGTCCAGCATTCTGATGCATACGTGAGGACTGGTATAACATAGCAATCTGAAACTCTTAACTTCATCCCCATAGAAATTTTACTCTTTGTCAATACCTTTTTCATTTTCAGAAATGCATCTTTTGCCTTCCCTATTCTCGGTTTTATTTCATGAACACACTTACCATTTCATGTTATCCAGCTTCCCAAGTAGTTAAATTTATTGACCTGACTTATCTGTTCCTTTTCCACTTTGATGTTGCATACAGGAATGATCATCACAAAAATCAGTGAATTTATTTCTACAATACCCCATGTGATGAAGGCATACTATTGTTCCTTTCCCCCCCCCCTACAAATGAGAAACAGAATCACGCAGCGGTTGAAGCCAAAATTCATAGAATCATAGGATCATAGAGAATCATAGAGAAACAGGACTGGAAGGGATCTCCAAAGGTCATTTAGTCCACCCCCTGCCAGAGGCAGGATTACTCCTATCTAAACCATCCCATACAAACCATAATCTAAACTCTACATAAACATACTATGAACCCTGACACAACCCAGACGTAACACCATAACCTGCCACAAGAAAAGCAGGGGGACCATGGAAGCCGAGGTCCTACTTCTGTTCTATGAAATGTTGTCAATATATGCTCAAGAAACCCCAGGAAGAGGGCCTCCACATAACTCCCCCCCTCCTCCCCGCACTACAGAGGAAGGCAAAAACCTCCACAGTCTGTACCAATCTGGCCACAGGGTAAAATTCCTTCCTAATTCAGACATGGTGATCAGGCTGACCTTGAGCAGAGGGGAAAGACCCTTTAGCCATGGACCTCTGGCTTTGGTCTCAGCAGGAGCTTTGGCATACCCCAGTCAAAGTCTCCAACCTTGGCTATAGCCAACACCCAATACCTTTGAGCAGGGTATTAAAAAATACCCTGGCATACGTAGCTGAAAAGGTGGGGGTAGGGATGGGGGCAATCCAGTAGTGTGGGAACTATCTGTACTAGAACTCAGGCATAGCTACTCCTACATCATCCCTGACTAATGCCTGTCCAAAATCTTCTTGAATACTTCCAGTGATGGACACTCCACAACTTCCCTAGGCAGTCTATTGCACTGGCTCACTGTTCTAACAGTGAAAAAGTTTTTCTGGATATCCAATCTCAATTTGCTTTGCTGCAACTTCAAGCCATTAACCCAATCCTCCTTTTTACAACAAGAGAGAAAATGTGCTTTCCTTCTTCTTTATCGCAGCCCTTCAGAAATATGAAGACTGCTATCATGTTTCCTTCTAAGCACCTTTTCTGCAAGCTGAATATGCCTAGCTCCTTCAGCTTCTCCTCAAATAACTTGCCTTCCAAGCCCTTGGTCATCTTTGTTGTCCACCTCTGGACCCTAAATTGTCCTAAATATTCACTTTTGTATGCCTAATTTGAGATGCTAAAAACAGGATTTTCCAGAGTACTTTGTACTTTCCTGGTATTTTATATCAGGGTTTGGCAACATATGCCCTATGTGCTGGATCCTACCCATAGAGTCATTTGATGTGGCCTGCATACTTGGGACTTGTGAAGACACGGGGCTCCAGTGAAGTGCTGGAAGATTGGAAGAAGGCCAATGTGGTGCCTGTCTTCAAGAAGGGGAGGAAAGTGGATCCAGCAAACTACAGGCCCATCAGTCTGACCTCTATCCTAGGGAAGATCCTAGAAAAGATTATCAAAAAGACCATTGTCAACAGACTGGCCGATGGCAAAACTCTGACGGATAGCCAGCACGGGTTTGTTGCAGGTAGGTCTTGCTTGACCAACCTTATTTCCTTTTATGACCAGGTAACCTATCACCTGGACAAGGAGGAAGAGGTTGATATCATATATCATGACTTTAAAAAAGCCTTCAATCTGGTATCCCATGATCACCTCTTGGCAAAACTGGCCAACTCTGACCTAGGCTTCTCCACGATCCGCTGACTGGGGAATTGGCTACATGGTTGGACCCAGAGAGCAGTGGTTGATGGAAGTCAATCACTGTGGTATCCTGTGACCAGTGGGGTCCCTCAAGGCTCTGTCCTTGGGCCTATATTGTTCAACATATTCATTAATGATATGGACATTGGCGTCAGAAATGGACTGGCCAAGTTTGCCGATGACACCAAACTTTGGGTTAAAGCGTCCACACCTGAGGACAGGAGGACAATCCAGGTTGATCTTGACAGGCTCAAGAAATTGGCAGACAAGAACCTGATGGTGTTTAACACTGAAAAATGCAAGGTTCTCCACCTTGGGAGGAAAAACCTGCAGCATGCTTATAGGCTTGACTGGCTAGCACTTTGGATGAAAGGGGCTTGGGGGTAATGATTGACCACAAGATGAACATGAGCCTTCAATGTGATGCTGCAGCTAGTAAAGCAAGCAAAACACTGGCTAGCATCCATAGATGCTTCTCGAGCAAATGCCAGGACGTCATTCTCCTGTTGTACTTGGCCTTGGTGAGGCCGCAGCTGGAGTACTGTGTCCAGTTTTGGGCACCACAATTCAAAAATGACACAGAGAAGCTTGAGAGAGTTCAGAGGAGAGCCACGCATATCATAAAAGGTCAGGAAAACAGACCTTACGATGAGAGGCTGAGAGCTATGGGACTCTTCAGCCTGGAAAAGCGCAGGCTCAGGGGTGATCTGGTAGCCACCTATAAGTTTATCAGGGGTGCTCCACAGGATCCGGGGGAATGCCTGTTCACCAGAGTGCCCCAAGAGATGACAAGATCGAACAGTCACAAACTCCTCCATGACCATTTCAGGCTGGACATAAGGAAGAACTTCTTTACTGTCTGAGCCCCAAGGTTTGGAATAGACTGCCACTGGAGGTGGTTCAAGCACCTACTTTGAATGCCTTCAAGAGACATTTGGATGTCTATGTTGCTGGGATCCTATGACCTCTGCTGACTTCCTGCCCTTTGGGCAGGGGGCTGGACTCGATGATCTTCCAAGGTCCCTTCCAGCTCTAATGTCTATGAATCTGTGACTCTATGACTTCACAGCATTTGGCAGAGGGGAGCTTCATCAGCAGTTGCTTCAACAGCAGTTGCTTTCCTGTGCCACCATGGGGAAAAGCACTAGCTGTGAGCTTTTTTCCTGTGCCACTGCTGGGAAAAGTGATGGCAGTAGTTGGGTCCTGCCATCTGTCCCCCATCTCTGACCTGAACTGTGTCAATCTGACCCACAGCCTTAAAAGGTATCTTACCACTGTTTTATATGTTCAAAATATATATTGGCTTCACTAACAATTGAGAGTGCTCACAATTTTTACTCTGATTTACTCTGTGCACTGAAAGATGCAAGATCCTGTGAAAGAATGGCATATAACCACAGAACTAATATAATGCTTCAAACTGGAGTACAGCTTGGGATTCATACTGTACCAATGGTTCTCAACCTTTTTAGTTTCAAAGCACCCCTCCATGGCTTTTGCAAATTGAACAGCATCCCATTTTAAAAGCAAATTTATTTATTACAATGCTTATCTCTTTGCAGAGGGGCTAGGCAGGGAGAGCCTGAGTCTGCCTTTATCTGCTTATATCTTCATACCTCACATATCTCCTTATACTTCCTGTGACACCCTTCAAAATATCTCACAGCTCCCCTGGGCATCCCTGCACCCTGGTTGAAAACATTGTACTGTATTATGCTATGCATACTGGTGCCTGGCATGCTATACTAAAGGGTTGTCCAAATAGGTAAATTAGGGTCTCTGGGGCTAGAAATTCTGTGGCAGCATCAGTGGTGGCAGTATTAATTCACATGGTTGCCAGAGCTGCTGTGTTGGCAGGGCCTGAACCCAGGCAGATAATGGCATCCATCATTGTTGTCCATGCCATGGTATTTCTGGGTGGAGATCCTTGGTGGAGATGCCTTTTAGCTGTAGGAGATGCAGTGGTGGTGTGATCAGGACCCAGGGCTTAATGCCACTGCTACGCACACCACTGCCACTGCTTAATGCCACTGCTACTCAAATGCCACTGCTACGCACACCACTGCCACGGGTCACATAGCCACGGGTCACATAGCCACGGGTCACGTAGCCCATGAGAAGTTCTGCACTCCAGATTGAGCTCACCAACCTGAATGAGTCAGGGAGCCCTGAATATATTACATGGGCATATTTTGTGCAATTAGCAACAATAAGATTGATAAATTATGATTTTTTTACTTTGACTTTCTAAACAGAAATAGGAAATAGGAGGAACATTTTCAATTCATTGACATTTTGATTCGGTCAAAATATTGTATGATTATATTTTTGAGACTGCTGTTTCATTAAATGCCTTTGATTTTAATAATGAATCAAAAGAATGATGGGTAACAGCTGAGTTATCTTTGTTTTAATCAATTAGCATCCATTTAATAAGAGAGTAGTTGGTGGTCACCCCTGCATTGGCCCCCTTCTTTGAGCACTGTAGCTGCAGTAGTTCCCCTGCTGGGATCCTTCTGCTACTAAAGAGGTGGATTGGGAGGGATTATTCCAAAGCATAAATATGTGCACCAAGATGTCTTACTGTTGTCTTTTAGAACAAATATACAGTTATCAGATTTTAATACCATCACAGTAATCCCATGCACAAATTAGACATATCATAGAACACATATCCTACATGTACAAAGGGAAAAAGCACACACATCTTAAATCTTTTAACTTAAAGTCATGCCCATTGCTTCTAAAGAGCACTCAGCAATTGCTCAGTTAAATAGCCTAAAGTATTCAAACATTTGCTTATCACCTGAACAAATTCCAGTCAAAACTGTGGGTAATGTTAAAAAGAAGATAAAAGGGGCCTGTAACTAACACACAGCAATCCTGGGCATTCTGAGACCACTGCCAGTCATGCCTACAATGAGTGTCTCATAGTTTTCTCATACTGCTCTGCCAGTCTGTGTCCATGTACCTTGTCCAGATTGTAAACTGTTTAGGGCAGAGACTGTCTTTTATGTTTACATAGTGTCTAGCATAAGGGATCTTGGTCCATGATGGACTGGAAGGGACCTGCAAGATCAAGTCTGGTCCCTTGCCATAGGCAGGAGGTTATTGAGCTCAAACAAGCTCAACGAGGTGGTTATCCAACCTCCCCTTAAACACTTCCAAGGATGCTGACTGTACCACCTCTGCTGGGAGTGTGTTCCAGATTCTAGCTACCCTCATGGAAAAGAAGTTCTTCCTTATGTCTAACTTAAATCTTCCCTCTATTAGATAGTGCCCATTGATCCTTGTCCTCCCAAAGGGTACCTTTCTAAAGAGTTGACCCCCTATATCTTGGTGCTCACCCCTGACATGCTTGCAGGTGGCTATCAAGTCACCTCTCAGCCTTCTCTTAGGCTGAACTGGCCCAGTTCCTGGACCCTCTCCTCATAGGGCCTTTCCTCCATATGTGTGGCCCTTCTCTGCACCCTCTCAAGCTTATCCACATCCTTCCTGAAGTGCAGTGCCCAAAACTGGGCACAGTACTACAGCTGTGGTCTCACCAATGCCAAGTAGAGAGGAAGAAGCACCTCCCTGGATCTACTGGCAACATAGTCGCTGATGCACGCCAGAGTTCTATTTGCGCTGCTGGTGACTTCATCGCACTGTTGGGTCATGTTCATCTTCTGGTTGATTGTAATCCTCCAGGACCCATTCAGATGCTGTGCCAGCCAGTGGACCACCGCCCATTGAATAGTTATGATGAGGGTTCTTCCTACCTAGATGAAGAAGCTGGCACTTTTCCCTGTTGAACCTCATCTGATTCTGTTCAGCCCATAGAACCAGTCTGTAAGGTTGTCCTGGATCCTTACCTTATCATCTGATGTGCCCACATTTCCCCACAGCTTGGTATCATCCTCAAAACTTAAACATTAAGCTTTTGATCCTCCCATCCAAGTCATTAATAGGTATGTTAAAAGGGATGGTTCCAAGCACCAGCCCCTGTGGGATACCACTGGAGACAGCCCTCCAGGATGAGGCCATCCCATCGATTAGAACTCGATTAGAACTCTCTGGGATTGGCCAGTTTGTCAGGCATGATCTACCCTTGACAAAGCTGTGCTGATGTTTCTTAGTACGCCACCAGTTACAAGCTTGTAACAGATGGCCTTCTTAACAATTTTTTCAAATATTTTTCTAAGGACTGAAGTTACACTGTCTATAGTTTGCAGGGTCATCCCTCCTCTCTTTCTTAAAGAGAGGTACCATGTTGGCCCTCTTCCTGTCATCTGGGATCACTCCTAAGTTCCACAATTTTTTGAATAATAGCACTCTCAGATGTAGGTCACCTGGCTCAGCAGACTTGAAAATGTCCAGATATTCTAAGAGTTCCCTCACCTGTTCAGGACTGGTTTCATGTGGTCTGTTGACTTCCCATATTCCCTAGGCTTCTGGACTGGTGGACAGCTCCTGTATGCTTTCTGGAATATCGATGTGAAGTATGCATTTAGAAGCTCTACTTTTTCATGGGGATCAAGTGTGGGCTGTCCCTCCATATTCAGTAAGGATCCCAGAGCGGAGTTTGATTTTTTTTCTTGCTTGCCATGTACCTGTAGAAGGACTTTTTGTTGTCCTTTATTTTGGATACCAGCTTGATTGCCATGCCTGCCTTGACTTCCTCTATCTTGTACCTGCAGACCCTGGTTATATAAATGAACTTTTCCCTGGTTACTGAACCATTTTTCCATTGCTTATATGCATCTTTTTACTTTTTCAATAGTTCCCTAATAACCTGGTTGAGCCAATTGGGTCTCTTGGCTCCTTTCCCACTTTTTGACAGCATGGGAATGGCCTCTTTTTGAGCAGAGAGGATTGCCCATTTGACGAAGCACCATTGTCCCTGGACTCCCAAATCATCTAGTTGCTGGTTGCAGAGGGCCTCTCTAACTAGACTCCTAAGTTTGTCAAAGTCTGTCCTCCTGAAATCTAAGACTTCTGTTCCACTAATTGAAATCCCAGCTTTCTGGTGGATGGTGAACCTTGTCAGATCATGATCACTGTCTCCCAGAGTACCTCCAACCCTCAGATCTCCTACCATGTCCTCCTCTTTGGTCAGCACTAAGTCTAGAGTGGCTTTAGCCCTAGTCAGGCCTTCCACCACATGTGTCATGAACAGGTATTCAGTAGCTACCAAGAAGTTTTCTGACCTGCTGGAGCTGGCTGAATGGTGCTCCCAACAGATATCAGGGTAGTTGAAGTCACCTATGACAATCAGGTCTTTAGTGCTGGTTGCCTCAGTCAGTTCCCTGGAGAATGCCTGATCACTCTCCACTTCTGGGTGGGAGACCTGTAGTAGAGTCCCACCATCAGGTCTCCCTCTTGCAGGGAGGGGTACCACTCTTTCACATAGAGGGCCACCCCTCCTCCCTTCTTTCCAATTTGATTGTTCCTATAAAACCTATAGCCTTCAATGTCTACTGCCTAATCATATGTATCATCCCATCAGGTCTCCATCAACCCAATAAGGTCAAATTTCTCATCTACCAGAAGGAATGCCAGTTTATCCTGTTTGTTACCCATGCTTATGGCATTCCCATAAAGACACCTGAGTTCCCCTCTAGTCACCTCTGGTTTTCTGTCACTATGCAAGTGTTTCATGGCATTGGTGCTTATCTGGGTGTCTATTATGTGAATGTCCTCCTCTGGGTCATCATGGCAAGAGGAGTCATGTACAGAAGTGGATTCATGTACAGTAGTGGAGCCTCCCACCTCTTCCCCAGATGTGCCATCACTGAGGCTCACAGGGCTATGGTAATACAAATAAATATCCAGCTATGATGCACATGTAAGCATTAAAACAATGTTACCTACCGAGTATTGCTTTTCAAAATGTTGTGCTAAAATTAAAATAAAATGTGTCAGAAATGAATAATAAATCTAAAGAAATAATATACTCAGCAGTGAATATTGCATACTGTTATGTTTTTCAAGTCCTTTTATCTCAGATAAATCCAGATTATTGTGCATGTTGTAAACATATGCTTCCACCCAGTACCTAATGAAGGAGGTAACTGCTTAATGTAGAATTCTGATGAACATCCAAATTTGTGTTCAGAGTATAAATTCACTTTGATTTATTTTTAATTGCTAGACATTGATAAGTTACTATACAACTATCACATTCACTAGCAAGTCAGAAATGGCAGGCTGAAGGAGGGAAGAGTCGTTGAGGTTATCTTTTCATTTCTCTCAAAAATTGAACATATAAATATTTGGAAAATATGACTTCCCCTTCTCATGGTTACAAAGATAGATGCATTTATCCTGCCTTTTTGCTGTCTGAGTGCAATGTGCTCACATGTTAGGCCTTGAGCCTTTTACCTCCTCTGGGACAGAATTTTGCAGTTTTCCCATGTATAGGGTTTGTTTATATGGGAACACCAAGGAAAATTAAACTGACTTAACTTCCGAAGTAGATTAGTTTAACCACATTAAACCCCTGTGTGGACAGTCTCATTGATGCTCATTAAAGAGGCTTTAATTTCATTTAGCATAATTCAATGTGCTAGAGAGAAAGCACAAGGGAAAGCCTGACTGAAGTCTAGAGGTTATGGTACTCATGTAGGAGCTGGCTACTGTTCCCTGCTTCCAGGATAATTTATACATTTTATGCAGTAACTGATTGATATAAAATATATAAATAGAATCCAGTGAATCTTGAAACCCGTGCTGTACAATGCCATAGCTTCATTGTGGACTAAATGGTACTTTCTTCCAACTAGTCTACAATATGGCATTTCTCTAAAAGGTTGGAGTTGTGGCCTTGAAACCCTTTGGGACCAGGAGGCACTTGAAACTGAATCTCTTGAGTGCTCCAACTCTGATGCTGTTGCATAAAAAAGCGGGGTGACACCTCTATAGTGCATCTTTCAGCACTGGTGAGGCCACATCTGGAGTACTGTGTTCAGTTTTGGGCACCCCACTACAGAAAGGATGTGGGCAAATTGGAGAGAGTCCAGGGCAGGGCAACAAAATGGTGAGAGGGCTGGGGGACATGACTTGTGAGGAAAGACTGAGGGAACTGGGATTATTTCATCTAGAGAAGAGGAGACTGAGAGGAGACTTAATAACAGTCTTCAGCTACCTAAATGGGGGTTCAAAAGAGGATGGAGCTAGATTCTTCTTAGTGGTGGTAGATGGCAGAACAAGAAGCAATAGTCTCAAGTTGCAGCAAGGGAAGTTTAAGTAGATATTAGGAAGAATTTTCTTACTAGGAGGATAGTAAAACACTGGAACAGGTTACCTAGAGAGGTGGTGGAAGGTCAATCCTTGGGGGTTTTCAAAACCTGGCTAGACAAAGCTTTGGCTGGGATGATCTTGTTAGGGCTGCTCCTGCTTTGAGCAGGGAGTTGGACTAGATGATCTCCTGAGGTCCCTTCCAACCCTAACTTTCTTTGATTTCTATGATTTCCTACCTTTTAAAAAGAGAGAGGAAAAAAGGAATACAGGCAGTCCTTGACTTATGACTTTTTGAGTTGCGATGAACATCATTTATAATGTTTATAAATTGGCACCCCATTTCAACATTCTGACATGGGTTTCATCTTTATGATGGTCTATACTGTGTGCAGTTGGTAAGTGGTGCAAGAGGAGGGGGAAAGGAAGGGACATGGGGGGGGCACATCAACTTCCTCTGTGGTGAGGGAGGGACTGGGGCTGGGACCAGGGCTGGGACAAGGGCTGCCCAGCTGAGCCTGGGTGGGCACGGGGATGATAGGGCAGCAGCTGCCACCACTGTGCACTGCTTGTCTAGCAGCTTGACTGGTGGTTCCTGCCATTGCTCCCGCCACTGGTCTGGGAGGGCATGGGGAGGCATATGCCCCCAGACCTGTGCAGGGTGGCACAGGTGGGGTTGGGACTGCACCAGGCTGCGCTCCATGTGGGCAGTGGGCGCTATAGTGAATTTTTGGGTGTCTACAGCCTCGGCATAGCCCCCGCTCTGCCACTCACCCTGCCCCAATCTGGGGGCACATGCCCCCCCACCCTCAAAGCCATGGCTCATCTGGGGGGCACAGGGAAGGGGAGGTGAAGCTCCCACCACTGCTTGCCACCTGTCCGGTGGCAGCACAGTGCTCTGCCCTGTGCCCATCCCGTTCCGGCTGGGCAAGTGGTGGGAGGGCATGGTGAGGCATGTGCCCCTGGATCAGGGCAGGGCAGGCAGTGGAGCGGGGTCTATGGGAGGGGGACACTGCAGCCACCTGAAAATTTGCTGTAGCCCCTGCTGAGTGCTGCTCCAGCCCTGCCCACTCCACCATGCACAGATCTGGGAGCACACCCCCCCCAGACCAGCTGCGGAAGTAGT
>NW_005842949.1:289507-296745 GCF_000455745.1 Alligator sinensis
GCAGGAATTGCTGGTCGAGCCACCAAACAAGCAGAATGCAGTGGTGGGAGCCACTGCCCCCGCTCTCCACACCTGCCTGGCCCCAGCTGGGCAGCCCCAGCCCCAGTCCCCCCCTCACCATGGGGGGTGTTGATCTGCCCTCCCCATGCCCATTCCCTTTCCTCTCTTCTTCCAGCACTTACCAGCTGCACGCGGTATCCACTGTCGGAGAGGAAACAATCCCTCATTTGTAACACTGTTCCTATGGAAAAATTGGTTCTGACTTAAGACGTTTTGATTTAAGATCTGGTTTTCAGGAACCAATTGTGTCATAAGTCTAAGGACTGCCTGTACTCCTTCATTCATCAAATGGTTGTAGGTATCTGCTGTCACAAAAATATTCTATGCACATATGCAGGAATTCCGTTCCTGCACATAAAAGGAAAAAAAAACACCACTTAGAAATCTGTCATTTAGATACACAAAGGGAAACAGAATTTCACCCATATTATAATACAATTATTGGCCTAATACTGCTCTCATATTGGTTTTATGTAACCATAACTCCACTGACTTCAGTTATTTCCACAGCTCAAATTAAGCCCTGAATATATGTTCGAAGCTATATAATATAGATGTTTTCAGTTAGTTACATTATCTGTACATTCAGATTTTTAAACAATAACTTGATCTTGTCTGTCTTAATCTTTATTATATGATTATTTCAGTTTGATTTGAAAAATGTAGACATTTTAGCTGCTATTTGCTATCAGCGTTTCAAATTTGCAATGCACTTTTGTCTTCAAGGAGGCTATATTTTATTTCTGAATGAAGAAACTGCTGGTTAATCAACCATTTCAAGGAGCCATTAATTGATATAAATAGTGCCATAAGCTCCTGAAGCATTGAAAAAAAAGTTTTTCATAGAAGCACCACATTTTGAAATTCTTATGCAAGTTACAAATGTATTATTTTTTGGAAAATAAGATAACTTTCTAACATTTAAAGAATGGGATACTTCTATAAAACATTACAGTACAATATAGTTAGCATAACAATAATATGACAGCCTTCCACTTTGCTAAATAAATGAGGCATAACCTTGAACATGGGAAGCAGAAGCTGGTGATTTCTTTAGACCTCTATTAGAGAATTTATAGCATTTTCTGTTAAAGTGAAAACATTTTCAGGAAAGTTTATCCCATATGGCACACCGATCTTTTCTCATTTGTGCTTGGATTATCACATGAGCAGGTGTTGTTCAGTCTCTCTGGATATCAGAACTAAAACAGGAAAAAGTTGGTGTGAGGAAACAAGAGAAGAGAATGCATAAGGCCTCTATGATTATTAGAAGTAATATAAACATGATTGTGTTTATAAATCAAGGATGGAATAAGGCGAAGTGGGAGATATCACTTTGAATTTTTGCAAGTAGAAGTGGTTGTTGAATTTATTTCCCACTTCTGATGAGGCTCTTTTATAAAAGGCAAATGCCACCAGACACATTTTACATAGAAAACAGCTAAAACAGTATTTGTTTTAGTGGCCTTGACCCTTTTGGAATGTACTAAGTTTATCTGAACTACATCTGTTTAAACCACACAAGAAATTTAGCAACTGCTCTACCTAGCTTCTGGGTTCATCTTGGTTGTAGGGAGGAGCTGCTTAGGCTGAAGCATTTCTGAGTATGCCCAGAACTGAAAATATAAATACCTAGGATTATATTTAGGAATATTTAGGGAGGTACCACCTGACTTTTACATGCCTCTTGATTTACATCAGTGATTCTTAACCAGGGTGCTGGGGAACTCTGGGAAGTCATGAAATCCTTTGAAGGGTGCCCCAGGGAGCATGAGGAGAAAAGTGAGGTGTAAGGAAATAAGCAGAAAAGGGAAGGCTCATGCTCTTCCTGCCTGGCCCACTGTAAAAATAAATTAGTTTTTGAAGTGGGGTGCCATTCAATTCACAAAAGTTATGGAAGGGGGCCTTGAGTCTAACAAGGTTGAAAACCACTGGCTTACATAGCCACTGAGGGGAATCTCAATTTTGAAAGGACCAAGTAAAAGGAAGAGGTGCTGCAATCCACCTCTGATATAATATCCTTGCTTCAGTTCTCCTTCTGTAAAATGGGGCTATTAAAACATCCTTCTTCCAGACTCTTTGCCTTGGGTGATTAGAATTTAAATCCTGTGATGCAGACTGTCTGGTAATATGCATATATCTTGACATCTAGCACCCTGTATCCCAGATTTCTGTTACAGCCTGTAGGCACTATTGTAATACAAATAATAATTAGGGTTATACTCAGGAAGGATGAAAAATACTTTTTACCTTAATAAAAAAACTTTCCTGTTTCTTTTGTTATTTTATTATTCCACATTATGCTATATCATAATGTGTACAGTGACTTGGAAATTACTTCCATTATTTAGTATTTAATTCAGAGTTAACTCAGATGAATACAGAAATACTCATCTTCACTTTGTAGTCTGATAGCCTAGAACCGAAGCATTTCATGAGACACTGTAATATATAACCAGGTTACCCTGGGAATGTCTTATATGTTTAATATAATGAACAGATAGCTTCCCTTCTGAAGGCTTGCCAGAATCTAGATAATTCATTTCTGTTGAGCATAGCATGTCTTATTTTAACCTGAAGTCAAAACCAAAAAGGGTGCTTTTATAAAATTATTTTTGCCTTCATTTCCTCCAAGAATTAATGGCTATTTATTTAGTTCTTCTGAGGAAACACACAGTATAATGGGTGAAATGACAAGATTAATTAAGAAAAGAGTTCATTGATACTTCTATGGGAAAAAAAAGTCTTTAGTAATTTTTAGTAACCTATTCAGGATTGTATTTGAAAAAGGATAACCACATTCTATCTTGAATGTGCATACCAAATTAAATATAATTAAATTGTATACATAAAATAATTAAATAGTTGGGAAATTGAATTTAGCAATGGATCACTGGCTCTGAACCATAGGATTCTACCTTGGGCTAAATTAAAAAGTAACCACTTGGTATTTTGACATCGCATTAGTAAAACTGCCTTCACCACATACTAGTATGGTTGAATTCTAGGAAAGGGGAAATGCTAAAATCTATGTAAAAGGTTTGCAGGACATATGATACCCACAGACCCCATCATTTTGGTTGGAAACTGCTGTTGGAAATGGTGTTTAGGTCACTTGATTTGTAGAATCAAAAGGAATATTAGGAATATTTCAAATGTTCAAATTCTCTCTGGGAAATACTAATATACCCTCTATTTAATTAGCATCTGTCAACATTGCAACACAGGAAAAGAAGAAAAATAACATTATTTCCCTCTTTATTTTGATGCAACCATTGCATCAAAGAATTAGCAACAAGGAATTAAAGCTGGCGCTGTTGTTTACTATTTTAAGTTGTTAGTAATACATCAGGCACAGATTCATTTTCTGTTCACTATGTAGGAGTTCTTTACATTGTGAGGGTATAAAAGGCCTTGTGTGCCCACCATCCTGGCACCTGGTGCCCCCCGTTGGTCTGAACACCCTGCAGGCTCTCTCCAGCTCTGCCTCCCCTCCAGTCTCTTGCCTGCCACAGCTTTGATGTTCTTGTTTGTTTATTAAGGAGGCAGTCCCTGGGGCCTGGAGTAGCTCCTCTGGTTCCTTCATCTGCCAGGTCTGTCCTTGCCACACTCACCCTTAGAGGATATGTGCCTCTTGGGGTGCTTGCACTTTAAGGAAGTTTCACTATGCCAGCTTCTGCCTTCTCAGCTAGTGTTTATCCCCAGTCCCTGATAGGGAGAAGTGCCTCCTGGGCACCCCACCCATGGCTGCCTCCTCCCCTGTAACCACAACCTGGTGCTCTGGTTCCACTCCCCTCCTTCCTAGTACCAGGGGCAGGAGTTCCCTGTTACAAAGGAGATTTAGAATGAGACTAAAGAGATTGTAAAACCCCATATGTAAAAGTAAATGGTTGAGAACAATACAAAAAGTTTCCTTTACATCTAAGTATCTTGAGCCTCAAGATTTACATAGTGTGATAATAACTATTCTTGCCTGACTGCTAATCCATTATTATTTTCCTTTTGTAAAGTAATTTACTTTATCCTTAAGGGCCTCTCCTCTCATTCCAACCTTGATCTTCTAAAGTGGGGCTTCATTCTTCTCTGTTCCTTTGAAACAACATCTACATTTGTCTAATGACCTTGTCCTGGCCCCCTTCTTGACTTTCATGACTTTGTCTTTTCTTCTTTTTTGTCAATTCCTAGTATCTCTTTCTCTAATACCTCTCATTCCCTTTTGCAGCTTTCACTGGGGATCCTCACAGATTTCTTGGAGTACATTTAGACAAAAAATGTTTAGGTTCTTAAAAATAAATCTTTACTTTTTTAACTAAAAACAATTTACACACACATAGGCACACACACATAATGATACATATGTCACAACCCAAGGGTGTGATTTTTGTTTGTGTGTGCTTCGGCACTGCTACATTATTTCCCGCCACTCGTAGCTTTCTTTGCAGGGTGCATTTCTTAGTTGCAAAAGGAGAAATGCACGCTGCAAGGAGTTTCCGCCATTCAAATTTGTGTCCCACTATTGGCCAGTTCTAAATTATTCCCACGTGGCGGCTAGTGATTGGCTTGCTAGCCATATAAGAGGCTTGAGCGGTTTCCGCCCAAGTTGGAGAACTCCACGACTATCAGGAGGAGGAGAACTTCACGTCTCGTGAAGATCTCTAAGCGCTGCGGAGCCTATCGGACCCAGCGTGTATCTCAAGAAGGCTATAGGGGTCTGATCAGCCTCTCGCCTCTCCCCGTCGCCGCCTGATCCCTCGACGAACACCTTCCCTGCGCGCAAGTTCCACGGAGCCTAGCAAACTTCGTGTGAGTCTATTCAGAGCTCTTTACTTAGAGTACTTTCTTCGGTTGGCGCAACGGGCTCGCGGTTTAGAGCCTCCAACCAGATTGGGCTAGAAGGTTCACGGGAAGGAACTCTAGTCCGCCTCTCTTCTTTTCTGTCTGTAACTGCAACTCAAGCAAGTTTTCCTGCCTGCACCGCGACCGTCTTCGGTGTAAGTAAAATAATCTTAAATCAACCAACAGACAGTCAGGGAGCTTAGATGAGTTAAAAATGGCCACCTGATCTAAGGTAAGTTGGGATGGGGAGGCTAGCAGGGAGGCTTGGGGGAAACAGGGGGCAAGTGGGATCTTTGTGGGGGTTGGGAGGATTTGGGGGCCAAGTGGGGTCCATGAAGGGGGTCACGGGGGCAAGCAGGGTCTGCAAAGGGGATTGGGGGGATGCAGGGATCTCCCTACCTTGGACCAGGGGCTAGTTTTAGGCCCTGACCCCCCAGAAAACAGCCCCCCAGTGAACCTACCCCCCTGATTTTTCCTGCCTCTCTCCCCACCAATGTACTTTGACTAGCTCTGTATGTTGAAAGTGGCTTGTGGGATGGGGGATTTGGTGGGCTCAGGGAAGGCTGGTCCATGTGTGGTGGCAAGGGGGTTGTTCATCTTGGGGAGTGGTGTGGAGCCGGGGGGTTAAAAATAGCCTGGTGCCAGGGGGGCAAGTCGGAAAAGTGTAGGTCTAGAGCTTGGGCCAGCAGCTAGGATTTCCCAACTCCAGGGCTGTGCTGGGAATTCAACAGAAATTTAGTTAGATTGATGTTGCCAGATCTGATCTAAGTTAGACTACCTCAGAGGTACAGATAACTTAAGATTGGGTTGGCCATTTTTAGACTGATCTAAACTTCCTGAACTTCTGTACAGTTTGCACTTGCATCCCTAGTTAGGTCAAATGAAATATAAGGTCTGCACCTGGGTGAACTAAGTTAGAACAGGTAGACATTTTTTATGTCTTCTAACCTCCCCCTAATTTCCCAAATGTCTGTACCTAGTCTAAATGATGTACATGTGCCAATATTTATTTCCTTAGATATATAGCATTGAAATAAATCCCCTTCTCCACATTAATTACCTTTTCCTCAGTTTTTCTGACATAGATTCATAGATTGTGAGGCTGGAAGGAACCTTGGAAGATCATCAAGTCCAGCCCCCCTGCACCAAGTGGGAAAGACAACTGGGGTCAGGTGACCCCAGCAAGGTGACTGCCCAGTCTCCTCTTGAAGATTTCCAGGGTGGGCAATTACACCACCTGTGGAGGGATCTTATTCCATAGTCTGGACACCCTAGCTGTGAAGAAGTGTTCCTAATGTTGAGCCTGAAATGGTCTTCTAGGAGTTTGTGATCATTACTCCTGGTTTTGCCCAAAGGTGCCCCTGATGTACAGGTAAGCTGCTACCAAGTCCCTTCTCAGCTTTCTCTTGTTCTGCCTGAAGAGTCCCAGGTCCCTCAGCCTTTCCTGGTATGGCTTGCCATGCAAGTCCCTGATCATATGGGCTGTCCTTCTCTGGACTCTCTCAAGCATTACAACATCCTTGTTAAAGTGCAGCATCCAAAATTGGATGCAGTACTCCAGCTGCGGTCTCACCAAAGCCAAGCAGAATAGAAGAATCACTTCCTTGGTTTTTCTGCAGATGCATTGATTGATGCATGGCAGAGTATTATTTGCCCTGCTGGCTACAGTGTTGCACTGTCGGTTCATATTCATACTGTGGTCTATTATTACCCCCAGGTCCCCTTCATTCATTGTGCTGGTCAGATTGGCATTGCCAAGCCTGTAGGTCTGTAGGGGATTGTTCATCCTCAGGTGGAGCACTTTACATTTCTTGATGTTGAACTTCATCTGGTTCTAATCCACCCAACTTGTCAGCCTGTCTAGGTCTGCTTGTATCTGCAGCCTATCTTCAAGCGTGTCCACGCTCTCCCATAACTTGGTGTCATCCGTAAACTTGGCCAGTGAGCTCTTCACCCCGACATCCAAATCATTGATGAAGATGTTGAATAGCATTGGACCAAACACTGGGCCCTGAGGGATATCACTGGCCACTTCTCACCAAGATGACACAGATCCGTTTATTAGGACACTCTGGGTCCTACCCCACAGCCAGCTTCATACCCACCTAACTGTCTTGCAGTTAAATCCACACTCCTCCAAGCTTACATTGTCTGTAAGCCTATTTCTTCTTTCTCAAAAGGACCATGATTTCTCTGTTTAGCCAAGAGAGCTTCCCAGCCCTTTTGCTACCTTTCCTCCACATGGGAATGGACTTCCTTTGTGCTTTAAGGATCATGTCCTTAAGGAATGACCACTCTTCATGTACTCCTTTCACCTTCAGTCCCTGGTCCCACAGTACTTT
>NW_005842949.1:296755-386279 GCF_000455745.1 Alligator sinensis
ACCTGAGTTTTTTGAAATTTGCATTTTTGAAATCAAAACCTTCAATCCTGCTATATAATTTCCTGCTGTTTAATTCTATAGAATTGCAGAATTTAGTATTAAAATGTATTTGGATACATGTTGATATAAAATTAAAGTTGACATGCTGTATTAAAAATATTAACCAGTGTTCTGATGCTTCCAAATTTAAGTAACCACTATTTGACAGTATGGCCACATATATTTGCCAACTAAACCTGCAAAGATTCCAGCAACACAGGGTCAATATGCAACCATTATATAATCTTCAGACTTAGGTCAAATTGGAAAGAAAAAAGGTGGTTTCACGTGCCCCAGTTACATCTATTAATTAAGCTCTGTCCATGCATCAATAAAATGAGATCCTGGTCCTAGTAGATATCCAGGAATTGAAAATATAATTGTATAGCTCTCTTGAGCTAGGCTCCCTCTTTGTGGGAGTGAATATCTTGAGACTCCAGTAAGTCTTAGACTTGGTTCACTCTTTACCAAAACAGAAAAATATATCTTGGTAACTCCTAAATGCCACTTCTTATAATACCAAAATGAGACATCATATAGTAAATGACAGTAAATGGAACTGATCTGTAAATTTTCACCCCTTTTTTACATGAGTAATTGAATTATAACTATTCCTGAGCATATGGGTTAACAGATCCTCACTAGAATTACAGACAGGCTCAGGGGACATGACGCCATGCCTAGGGTCAGGGAAGATGTAGTTAGGGAACTTTTGGAGGGGCTGGACATGTTTAAACCAGCAGGTCTGGATGCTTTTCATCCGGGAGTACCGAGGGACTTGATGAAGGTCATAGCAGGGCCCCTGGCACGGCTGTATGAGCACTCGTGGTGCTCTGGCCAGGTCCCAGAGGACTGGAAAAGGGCCAATGTGGTCCCTATTTACAAGAAGGGGAGAAAGGAGGACCTGGGTAACTATAGGCCAGTTAGTCTCACCTCAGTCCTTGGGAAGACCTTTGAGAAAATTATGAAGGAGCACATCTGCGGGTGCCCAGCATCAGAGGTAATGCTCAGGGGCAGCCAACATGGGTTCATTGTGGGCAGATCCTGCCTGACTAACCTTGTTTCCTTTTATGACCAGGTAACAAAGTCCTTGGATGCGGGTGTTGAAGTGGATGTTGTGTACCTGGACTTCAGGAAGGCCTTTGACACTGTTTCTCACCCCATTTTCATAAAAAAAAACTAGCCAACTGTGGCATTGATGCCTACACAGTCAGATAGGTGGCAAATTGGCTAGATGGTTCCACCCAGAGAGTGGTGGTGGATGGGTCATTTTCTACCTGGAGGGATGTGGACAGTGGAGTTCCCCAGGGTGCAGTCCTTGGGCCTGTGCTATTCAATATCTTTATCAGTGACTTGGAGGTGGGCATGGAAAGCTGTCCAAATTCACTGATAACACAAAGATGTGGGGAGAAGTGGGCACACTGGAGGGGCTGGACAGAATCCAACTAGATCTAGACAGGTTACAGAGGTGGGCGGATGAGAATAGAAAGGAATTCAACACAGACAAGTGCAAGGTGCTACATCTAGGGAGAAGGAACCTGCAACATACTTATAGGCTGGGGAACACACTTCTCAACAACACAGTGGCTGAAAGGGATCTTGGAGTCATGGTTGACTTCAGGATGGGCATGAGCCACCAATGCGAGGAAGCAGTCAGTAAGGCTAACTGCACCTTGTCATGCATCTACAGATGCATCACAAGCAGGTCCAGGGAAATTATCCTTCCCCTCTATGTGGTGCTGGTCAGGCCACAGTTGGAGTACTGTGCCTAGTTCTGGGCACTGTACTTCAAGAGGGATGTGGTTAACCTTGAGAGGGTCCAGGGGAGGGCCACTCGCATGGTCACGGGGCAGCAGGCCAGGCCCTATGAAGATAGACTAAAGGGCCTGAATCTATTCAGCCTCCACAAGAGAAGACTGAGAGGGGATCTGGTGGCCATCTATATACTCACCGGGGGGGAACCAGCAGAAAATAGGAGAGGCTCTGTTCCCCTGGGCATCACCTGGGATAACAAGGAATAACGGCCACAAATTGATTGAGAGCAGGATCAGACTTAATGTCAGGAGGCATTACTTTACGGTTAGGGCTGCCAGGCTCTGGAATGGGCTCCGAAGGGAGGTGGTGCTCTCCCCTACTTTGGGGGTTTTTAAGAGGAGGTTGGATAGATATCTGGCTGGGGTATTATGATCCCAGCATTCTTTCCCGCCCATGGCAGGGGGTCAGACTTGATGATCTGTTCAGGTCCCTTCTGACCCTAGAACCTATGAAACTATTTCTTCAAGATAATGTCACGTCAGACTTGCCTAAGCTACTGTTTCAGGGTCCTTGAAATCTTTTTTCTTCATTTGTTACACCCAGTTCACATACTTGAAGCTTCCTCATGATGGTAGTGGCTAGCTGCTTACTACTTAATAATTCTTTTTAAACAAGCTGAAACTCTGGAGAACAAGAAAGAGGTTTCAGAGATGTGTGATTATATCATGCTCCCAGAAATCAGCTGAAACTGAGTGCGTTATCTCATTTGAATATAGCCTATCTCTTGAATAGAAAATATAATCTATTCTAAAATAATTAACCAATTTACACAATACAGAATGATATTATGAACAAGGTTTACTAAAATTGTTAACTATTTTTCATTCTTATTCATCATTTTCCCTGATAAATTATCTTTGTATACAAACTAGGACCTCTCTGCTCAGTCGCGATTTAGGCAACATTTCCAGAAGTTTGGTCGAGTATGTATATATCTGATTGGTTGAATGCAGTTAAGAACAGCATATAATTACATATACATCTTATTATTTAAAATTTATAATTTGTTACAAGCCAGTGTTATTAAATATTTAGCAAAAAGCAAGGCAATAACATGTAATGTCTAGTAATACAGGCAGATTATCTTTAGGTACACCATACTTTGAAAGTTTAGGATCCTACACTGCAATGAAATATAGAAATGTTGCAGTTAGATACCAAATTCATGCAGGCCTTTAGTCTAAATTTTGAGAAAATACCTGGAAGCATACTTTAAATCATCTATATGCACTAATTATCTGAATATCAAATTTCAGCTATTTCAGAGACTTTGGCTAACCTAAAATAGATTATGTAGCAGAACAAAATAGACTCTAATAAACTGCTGGTTCTGCATTTTTGCTATTGGCTCTTTCAAACAGATGTGGCAAAACTATGCAATTAAACGATCACCATTTTTTAGAGAAATGTTTAAAATGAGAACTACTATGAATTCACATTTTCCCATACAACTAGCTATTTCTATAACCCTGCTGGATGCCAATAGTAATGTTCTCACTAGAAAAAAAAGATTCTCTTCTCCAGTTTTGTTTTACAGCCACAAGAAAAACCATTTGGGCACATCCAAATGAGCATGCACACATCACACATGCAAGCGTTCAGTACACTGCTGATTTGTAGCGTGTGGCGGGGGGGAGGGGGATTGATACTGGAAGATCTTGGCCTAGACAAAAATTACCTATTTTTGGAAAATATAGTCTGTCCCTCCTCTATCCTTCATGTTTTAGTCTTCCTAAAGTATAAGCTCCTTTGGACAGGAACCAGAAACCAGTCTTACTATATATAAAGATTGTACCTAACATATTGCTGATACTTCTGTACTAACAACAGTGTGTTTATCGTTATTATTACAGAGTTGAGAGGGAACGTTGGCAGTTATATTTACATGTCATCTTGTGATCACTGTGCCTGACCAACTAACAGTTAAATGGGTACCTCCTGACATGGGCAGAAATCATAAAATCAAGTCTAAGATGTCCCAGTGTGAAAAGTGACTTGGGGAAACCATGCTGGCACTGGGTGGGGATAAAAAGGTGGTATGGCTATGTTTCATCTATCTCCAGCCTACATAATGACCTCTAAGGGTTGTTATAAGTTTGAACAACTTAGAATCCCATGAAACTTGTATTGTTATAATTTTATTTAACATAAAATAAAAGTATTTAGAGTGACATAAATATCATGCATAGATCCTTTTTATGCCTGGTTACATTTCCACAGAGCACATCTAGGGATGGGTATAAGGTTTACCTTTGGCAATTGAACCTTCAGAGCATTTAGGTAGGTTTATTAACTTGCCACTAAATAAGACTTTAACTAAATAACTAAAAAATATAAATTTAGTAGATAATCCTAAATATGTTCTCTGATTTTGAATATATTTTGGTCAAAATATATATTGTATTTTTCCCATGTGCTATATTTTACAGCAAGCAAAAATTATGGTCCTATGATTTCAAAACATACTTTGAACTGATTATGTATAAAGAAACATTCCAAAGATGCAACTTTTGTTTAAATTAAAATTCAGCACTGGACTCCACTAGGTACAGGGACTTATTATGAATTGATTAATACTCTTAGATAAAATAAAAATTCAGTCTTCAGTTATATAGGTTGTAAAATACTCAGGAGCCAGTAACACTTATTCTTCTTCTTAATATGCTCGAAGCTTTTCAGGTGGATTTGGAAACATTTGTTAATTAAATCCTTCACCCATGAACTGGTAGAAGCTGGTGAAATCAAAGGTAAACTTTTAATTGTGCTGAGTAAGAGCAATTAATAATGGTATATCACCGAAGATTCTAAATCAGCGGTAATTGGAATGACAGGCAGGACTTTGCTCCAACACTTCATTAAACTTCTATTTTTATGGGGATTTCTTTATTTCGACTGGAATGAGGAAGTCAGTATGCATGACTTATTCTGCAATGAACTTTGATGAATTTTTCTAAGTACATTAAAATGAGTTGCATCTTCTGTTAATCCAAAGAAACCCCCTATACATACAGTGATAAACCCTCTGATGCACATGTAAGACGGCAGGATAATGGGCATGAAGGACAATCATATATATGTATAGATATATAAATATATATTTTTGCTTGTCAGTAATAACTCTGAACTGCCTACAGCATTCATAGTGCCTCTTAAAAGTCAGGTATTGTATTGAATTTAAAATTCTCTTATGCTGAGCAGGGAAGGAAAAAAAAATCAAACACTTTCTGAATTGGGCCCAAATATCCAAGGTTAATTTTCTGAGAAAGCTGCAGCAGCTAGATAAGGCCATCCCCTGCAAATTAGTTTTGCCTGCCTGGATTACAGCTAAATTTATGCAGCTTGCCTTATCCTTTCAGAAGCGCCTCTGAAGTGTCGTAATTAACTGGCACACATAAAGTGAGCAAATTTTCTGCTTGGTGGCAGCCATTCCTCATTTCATCTCAGTTCTAACCCAAATGGAAAGGTAGTTCTTATTTTTAGTGTTAAAAAATCACAACCCTCCAATATTTTACCAGAAGTCTTTGAAAACAAACATAAAACAGCTTCAGAAAAGAGTTTGGGCTTTAAAGGGGCATGAATACTACTGAGGGAGCAAGGTAAAAATTTAGTAAAACACTAAAATAAAAAAAAATGGAAAGGGCTTTTTTATGATTTTTTTTGAGTTTCTGACTTGGAATTGTCCCCCCCCCCCCACCCCAGATTCTCTCCTTTCAATTTATCCATCCATCCAAGCTGTAGGCTAGGGGTATATGATTTATGTACACTATCCTTTTGTTGTATCACCAGTATGTATCCCTTGTCTCTATCCTGCATTATTTCTGTTTGTGGTATTAATACAGATCAGTTACTTCTTTTTTTTGTCATTTTTCTCCCTTGTAATTTATTTTCTTGTTGCTTCAAAAAAAAGAATTCTGAAAATGAAATATAACATTTAAAAACTATGTTTTCTATATATAAAACAGTCATGACAGTATGGCATACAAGGGGCATTTACAAGCATCTGTCATAAGCCAGTCCATTTCTTTACCTTTTCCTTGTCCTTGTGATTAGATTTCCTTAATTTGTTTGTGATGGTCAGCAGTACATCTGTTTGACTAGTACTTGGTAAATTTTGATGTGCTTGGAATACATTATTCTTTTAATACCTGCCCCATTATTTGCCTAGTTTATAGAGCTTGTCAAATAATTTGCTTATATATTTGTCAAATAATTTATTCAACAAATAATATGACTTATTGTGATAAAACATTAGACAGGTTGTTTTTTTTTTACATTATTCACCAACCAAGACACTCATAATATGAAAGACTTTTGGATACTAGAATTTTTATTTGAAATTGTTAGGCATGTTGATGAGAAGCTACAACTTCTTTTCTGTTGAATAGTACCTAAGAATTGAAAATGTGTTTCTTCATGTTTTCTCTTTTAGCAATTTTTTATGTTCACTATCAAAGCTTCATGTATATACAGGATGCCCTTTTAAAAGGGCTGCAGACAATACATTTTGTAAACCATTGTGCACTGTACTTCTTCCATTTTACCTAGTTTAGCTTTGGGGAAAGTGACACTGTATTTTTGCTTCCTGAAAATTGGTATTAGAGTTCAGCTAGAAATGTATTACAATCTCTTTTCTTTTGAGTTTTCAGCTATACCATTATAAAGTTCTTATCCTGCTCCTAAGTAGATCAACAAGTATGACGCAGTGGGTGCATCAACACAAGATGCTTACTGCACATTAGCCTAACAACACTGTGCAGTAGCGTGTCATGGCAAAAACCATGCTAATAGCCTACTGTGCAGTGTTATTAGGCTAATGCATGGTAAACATCACTAAATAATAGGGCTGTGAGAAACTTCAGTAGATGATTTGATTCAGAGGAGTTTTGGCCTGATTTGACCACACTGGACACAGCTGACTCCAGCTGGTGAGTCTATTGTGGTGGACGGAGGTGGGAGGGAAGGTGCGTGTGTGTGTGTGTGGGGGGGGGGGGGGGCTTATTTATGCTCCATTGAAAGTTTAATTCCTTTGATTCCTGCTCCATTGAAAGCGGGTGGGGGGAGGGGGGGCTGGGGGGGTGGGGCTCCTGCCACTGCGCGCCATTGGTCCAGGAGGGCATGGAAGCATGGTAAGAAATTTATAATGGTATAGCTGGTTGAGGACTGCTGCCTGTTTAGTCTATGGCTGAATCTCCAAATTGGCACCAAATCTTTGAATCCAATTTGACTGAATCGAATCGGGACAGTGACTTGAATCACCGAATTGAAACACTGTCCCTCCGAATCAGCCAAATCCAAATCCAAATTGAATACTTGCTGCTTCGCACAGGCCTACTGACCATATGGAGGGCAGTCAGTTAGTATATTTCAGGCTGTCTGATCTCCTTTGCCACAGGGCCATGATGGTGAGTGTGTAAGGTCCATTTTATATATGATTTTGTTGAAGGCTCCCTAGCCTGATCACAGTTTATTCAGGTTTACCCATGCCCATGGGAGTTTATGACCAGGAGGGTGTGAAGATGGTAGTTTCGTAGAGAGGTGTAGTTGTTATTCCATTGCTTTTCCCACCTTCTCAGGGGCCATGATAACAGTATAGTGTCTCCTGCTTCCTCTATGATGTTTCTGGCACATACTGGTAGGGATTTTCTGCTTTTTAGATGTTTCTGCATTGGGTATTTTTCAATTATGTCATGTAGTGGGTGGTCTTCCTGTTGTGCTTCGATTGCCAGGTCAAGTATTATTTAAGACCTCTTGATTTTATGAGGGAGGCTTCCTACCAAGATAAACATGTTTTCCTGTTCCGTGTTTATTGGGCAGCCTCTTATTGTTCATAGTACAGAATTCAGGATGTCCATTTTGTGTGTGTGGGTGCTATTTTCCCACACAGGAAGGCAGTATTTCACTGGTGCATAGACCATGGCTACTGTGGTTGTTCTCAAGGTAGAGAAGTTGGCTTCCCATGTTGTTCTGGCTAGTTTCTTAATGACTGCTGCCCTTGAGGTTACCTTGTGCCTCAACTTCTCCAGGTGGAGACGAAATTTAAGCTTCTGTCTAAAGGGACATGTAACAGAAGGTTAGGCTTCTGTCTAGACAGAAGCTGCGCTGGAGCTACAGCACAGCAACTCTAGGTACTGTGTGTTTAGTTAGTACTTTATTAAGGAAGTACTAAACTAAATGCATAGAATCTATGTTGTATTAATGAACATATAGGCCAGCCCAGTCTGTTTTGTGTGTAGGGCATATACCACCCAGTATATCTCCCAACAATTGAAAAATGGCAGCAAGACTTATAGGGCCAAATTCTGATCCTATTTATACCAGATGAAATCCAGAGTAATTCTGTTGACTTCAGAGAAATTGTTTGTATTTGCATTGGTGAGACAGTTGAGGAGAAAGTGGCTATGCACATTTAAACATTAAAACAATCACCAATTACTACCATTTTAGGGCAGTGAAATAACTATCAATGGGCTTGTAGATGCAAAAGAAAAGAGTGTTTCGTGAGCCCTCATGAGCCCACAGGGTTTTATTTTTTATATCTTAATGTGAAAGACTTGCTTGATTGTCAAATATATTTTTTCTTTTTTGTTTTGATAGTACTAAAATCCTGTTAATCAACATAGTCACCAGTACTATACTGAATAGAGAAGCATTAAAATCACATGAAATTTGAAGTCTTTTCCTTATAAGCCAAGTAAGTCTGAACATTGCTGGGTCTAAATGGAATCGGAGACCTCATCAGTGAACACCTAACGAATAGAAGTCTAATTATTCATAAGAATGTTACAGGGATTAATTGGTCTTTAACCAAGAAGTTCACCATAAAACAATAGGAATTAGTTTCTGTGTACTCCAGGATTAGAAACAATTAGTCAGAGGACCAGTTATAGGTTCCTGAAAAAGAAAGACCATTATCCACTGGTGTGTGCCTTCACCCCACACCCTTAACATCACAGTAAACTGATTATATTGTAATGAACCAGACCATCAATATTCTACAGGACTCTTTATTGCTGTGCAAGAGTGTTGCTAAAGTGGAAGTGCTGGAATCAATCAAAGGTGTTCATATAAATTATTATAGCATATATTTTACACACCTAAAACTATATAAAACTTCTGCTTATTAGAAGTCTGTAATGTGGTCATACTGGTTCAAGACAGGCACATTAGTTCATTTGAGCTAAAGAATACTTCTATGACATCTTAAAAAATGGTATAAGTGTTTTTGAGAATGTGAGGTGTTTAAAGAAAGATTGCCATGTATCTGCACGTGTGATTATTACAATGGGATTACTCACAGGGTAAGGTATTATTCAGTGTAAGGGCTGACAGATTTTGGCTCATGGCAATAGAAGAAAAACAGTTAAGTAAAAACTAGCCTTCTAAAATGCCAAATTTTGAGAGATTTGGGGGTTTTATAGCTATTATATAATGGCTAGTTAACAACAGCTATTCTGTTTCCATTGAACTAATGAAATAATGATATCGTTTTTGTTTACTTCAGTGAGAGCAGGATAACGATTGATATAATTGATGTACACACTAAAATGCATTGTCGCTGAAAGGAACACTGTAAAAACTTTAGTTCTCAAGTGGCAAATACTTTGATTTCCTGCTGATAAATTGTTCAAAAACATGGCAAATTTGGTATAACTCATTTACATGATGACCTAAAATGTGATCTTCTGATCTGTGGTTACAGTATATAATAGTGGGGCTGAGATCTGAGTTTTTGAAAAAACTTAAAAGGTTTGGTTATTATTATGTTCTTTGTATAGTGTAGCCAGTCAGGCCCTGGGGTATCCAGGTCACCTGCTATTGGACTCTTGGATCCCACCTTACTCACCCCCTCTGGCATCTCAGGGTCCCACTAAGTTGTCTTACCTGCCAGGCCTTGATGTTATAATTGGACTGGGGGGCTGCCCTTAGAGATCTGGGGGTTTCGCTTCAAGTCCTAGATCCTTGTTTGACATGTGGCTCCCTGGCCTTGGTCTACTTTACTCTGGCTAGGCCCATCTGCCTGAGGTCCAGGACCTGGGCTCCTATCTGCAGGCTTCAGGCCCTTTGACTCCTGTCTCACCCTTCTCTGACTCCAGGCCCGTTGGCCCTTGTCTCGCCCTTCAGTGGCTCCATGCTTGTGCCTTTGATCTTTTCTGCCACATGCTACAGTCCTTCAGCTGATAGCAGTGCTCCCCCAGGTGCTGCTTGCAGCCTCCAACTTTTGGGGGTTTGAAACCTAGCCTTGGCCCTCTCAGCCTTAGCCAACTTATGCCATCTGCCCCCTTTTTAAAGGTTTAGGATGCAGGGTACCCCTAGTACCCTTCTCAGTGGCCTCCTTCTCAGTCACAATGTGGTCCTCTGGTTTAAACTTTGACACAACAAAAAACGCAAGCATCTGCTTCCAAGCAAAGGTAGAAAGGATGTCCCCAGCTCTGCCTAACTTATGTTAGAAGTCAGAGATGTGGGTTCAACCCTTCTCTCACTGCATGGGGCCTAGGATTTCAACCTGTGGTTTTCAACCTGTGGTCTGTGGACTTCTGGGGTGTCCACAGACTATAACTAAGGAGTCAATGAAAGATGACTATGATCAATCAAAAGTATGTGAATACCCACACTTAAAATTCAAAGAGGTCCACACCTCCATTCCATTTGAAATTTCCAAAGGGTTACATGCCTTCATTTGAAATTTTTTAGTGGTCTGCAAATGAAAAAAGGTTGAAAGCTACTGGTTTAGATTATTCACTTCCTAGGAAAATACACTAATTACTGGGTAGGTACTTCTTCATCACTAGCAGATAGGAAAAGCACAACTCTGTGAGTAAAGAAAACGACATTGGTTCTATGATACTGTTAAGGTAAACGGTATTTTTTTGAGAACTACAAGTTTAATATATTTAAAATTGACTGCTCTGATAATAATTCTTCCTTTAATTTAAAAAAGGTTGGGACAGCATCCTCCCTCATCACCAACATACCTGAAGGGGCCACCTGTTGTAGGGAAAGGACAAGTTTAATTTTTCTGCCTATTCAGTTTTTGGCCATTCTGGTAAAAGTGTCACTCATATCAGTCATAATGATTTTGGATTTAAAAAATGTGGACATGTGTCCTCTGGAATCGAAACTAAAGGTTAGTCATTTTCCATAGACTACTGGCATTAACATCTTTGATTACTAAGAAAATGGTGTGATTTAAAACCCCTGATACATCTAATTTCTGTCTTTTGGGCAACTGCCTTTTTTCAGTTTTCTTTCTCTCACTGTCTCTCTTAATCCAGACATATTCTTTTATTTGTCTTGTGTGGCCTTTTCTTCTCCATTTTTTACTCTTGTTTTCTCAATACCCAGTGTTTTTCTCTTGTTCTTCTTCTATGCCTATATTTTTATTTATTTTTTTTCCTCTTCCACAATCCTTTGTATTATTTGCAGTCAGTGTGATCTCTGACATAATTGCCACAAAGCCTCTTTGTATTATCTGTGACCTGATATGTATTATGGAAAAGTGCCTTTTATTAGCACATTTACTATTTACTCAACAGTCAGATTTATTGGTAGGAGGATGATGCTTCTTGGGTGCCATATAGGTGAGGTGTGGAGATGGTTTGTCCAGTAGATCTCCTAAAGATGTACATTTATCAGCAAAGATTGATTAATAATACTTTAGTCAATCAAGTCATCTGTATAGACACAGGCAGATACCTTCTGATTTATTGTTAAAAGAAATGAGAAAGTAATGGAAAACAGAAGAAAGTATCCAACCTGTGATTTCACAGTGCCTCTCACTTTCTGTTGTCAATGGTTATAAATCAAGCCAAACCTGGAAAACCTTATATTAGTTCCTTAGTAGTCCTGCATTATCTGTGGATTTTATGGAAATTAATGAAGTCAGTTCAGGGTTCAGAATCCCACAGCTCTAATAACAATAAGTCTGTTGTAGGAATTTAGCTGATACCTTCTGAATGTCAGTTTATTAATAGTCATAATTCTTTTTCTAATTCTACATAGTATGTTAGAGACTCCCCCATGAGCTTGTATAAAATGTAGGGTTAGACCATGGTTAAAAGCCATCAATATTGTTGTTAGTTTCTTATATCTACATCATGTTTTATGTAAACAGTACTTTTTTAGTAGATGGGTTTCCTTTTTCAGATGTGCATGGACTATGTGTAAGACTTAATTAACATTAAACTGAAAAGCTCTTGCATTTAATTTCATGCTGATCAGTTCAAATGCCAAACACTATCGGGTGCTTTTTTATATAAAAATATTTGATTGTTTAGTAATCTGTAGCCATCTTTTAAGGACCGGAGTAAAGAAATTGCTGTGATTTGTCAAGGTTTTGATTTAAAAACAAAAAATCCTAGCAACCCAGTTTCTTACATTTAATTCAGACTAAACCTTAAATGAATAACTGCTACATATGTAAAACTAATGAATAAAAATCCTGTTTACCAATTAGTTAAATCCAATTAAAGCTTAAGCTGATAATTGTATAAACCTCTGAAATTAAAAAGAAAAAAAAATGCTCAGAGCTGAAAACTACAATAAGTACTGAAAAACAGATTTCTCAGGAAACCTGTTACTGTACCGGGAAATGGAGCCAAATATAGATCTGGTTCAAGTCAGTGCAGCCTAGGCTAGGATAAATTTTAGCCTATTTTTGTAAATATGTTTGCCAATGTAGCTGCACCCTCCAAGATGAGGGGAAAATTGGTATGCAGATTACTGTTTCATCTCTGTCCTTGATGGACTAGCAGTCTTCCTAAAGAGAACATGGGATTTTTAGAAACTACAATTCCATGCCTGCTACTTGGAATCTACAGGTACTCATATGCGTATGAACTTCTTTATTTTCATAACATCTTCAAAAGAGGATTTTTTCAGAAAGGCTGATTTGGTCTGGATAGACTGATGAATAATTTGAGTATAGAAAGAAAAAGGTATCTAGGCCAGCAGTAAACTTCATTCCTCTTCCCACTTATCCCAGAAGATGAGTGAAAAGGGAATTTTCTTTCAACAGAGTACACAGTGTAGCACAATGTTGTCCAAATATACTCAAGGGAAATAAGACATCTTATATACTACATCCTGCTCAGAGCTTTGCCTAGAGGCAGCATCTAACTCTGTCATCTGTTTATGGCCTGAACCTCACTTTCATATCACTCTAAAACTATGGCAAAGATTTTAGTATGAAGAAAGGACAATTATTAGATTGCCTATTCAATATTACCTATTAAGTCATACCTGTACTATAAAAAGAGTGAATACCTTTAAATAATTTTGTCAAGAGGAAGGATGATTTTTGTGGTTAAAACCTGAAACTTGGACTTGGAGGATTTAGGGTCAGTTCCATATTCTATTGGGGATTTCCTATGTAACCTAGGACAAGTCATCCCTGTGCCTCAATTACGCACCTGTATGATACTTTTTATCTCCCATTTTTTGTCTTGTTGGCTTTGGTGCTTAAACTGTAAACTTACTGAGACAGGGCTGCCTCTTTCTATTAAGTACAGTTCTTAGCAGCTGTAAAATATGTAGTCCGATGCCTCTGGAAATCACTGAAGTCATTCTTAGTAGTAGTAAATAATAGACTGGATAAAAAGTAGAAGCAAGTGAAAATCCCAGTTGTAAATAGATTTTTTTCAAAGGGTGTGAATAATATTGGTCTTTGGTGTGCACTTTACTGCAGAATAGACTAATTAGCTGCGGAGTAAAGCATCACCTTCTACACATACAACGCTATTAGGCTGCAGTAAACTAATTTACACTGCCATACAGTTGTACCGTTGCAGACAGTACTATTTTTCAGTGGAGTAATTAACTGCAATTAAATGCACATGTAGTGGCTGACTGCACATAAATTGTGCCCGGTCAGTCCAGCCAGCAGGGGGCAAGACTCCTGTTTGCTTCCTAGCCATACGGCTCTGCACTTTCAGCACCCTTGTCTCCCAGCCAGCCCCTCTGCTACCACCACTTGAAGCCTGGGGTAGAACTGTGCAGGAGTGGCCCTGGTGTAAACTGTTCTGCCCCAGCTCAAATTGCTTCTGTCCTGGGCACACACGTATACACTTCACCTAGGAGCACTTGACTCCAGCTCAAACTGCACTGGAGCTTACTGCTTCAAATTAGTTCCATGTGTAGATGCACCCTATGCATAGAAATGATTTTTATTAAAACTAGAACAGTAGGGACAACTTTGATTGGTTGCAGGTACATTATCTTGCCAAAAGTAAGGTGAGAATCAGGTAAGGAGAATGTGGCATGGAACAGCCCTGTTGTGTGTAACTAAGACTAGATACAGACATTCAAAAAGCCTGAGGCAGAATTGATCTAATCTACACAGGTTCCTCTAAGATGCATAGATTGGATCGGATCTGAAAGGAACACACATTCCTCTTCAGTTGAGGAGGGCATGCAGATGCCTGTACTGGCTGAGGCCAGAAGACCTTTCCCTGCACCCAGCCCAAGGCCTCCAGGTGAGCACCAGAGGAGATCACCAAGTAATGCTGCTTGCTGCTACTGCTAGCCAGGCTGCCAAGCATACTGTGGTGTTCTCTGGGTGTGGGGGAGGGTCTGTGGTGATGGCAGGGGGTTGGGGGCATGTGACTGACAGTCAATCAGGGATGGTGGGGGCCTTGCTTTATAGAAGGAAGGATCAGGTTCTGAGGGGCCTGATCGTTCCTTTGATGGTGTACTCCCGTCCCTGCTGCCCAGTGCAAGCCTCCTGGGTAGCCTGGTACATCTTGCCAGAGCTTGCCACCATTGGCAGCCAACAAGATGCACCGGGCAGCCTCGCAGGTTTGCATTGGGCAGTGGGGACAAAAGCGTTCCGTAGAAGGAAGGATTGGGCCCCTTGGAGCTCGGCATCAGTGACAGCCAAGGGGCCTGATTCTTCTTTTTATGGAGCATTCTTTTCCCTGCTGCCCAGTGCAAGCCTTCTGGGTTGCCTGGCACATCTTGCCAGAACTCAGCACTGGCAGCAGCTGGCAATACATGTGAGGTAACCTGGGACACTGGTGCTGGGCAGCAGGGAAAGGATTGCTCCATAGAAGGATGGATGAGGCCCCTTAACTGACACTGGTGCTGAGCTCTGAGGGGCTCAATACATCCTTCTATGGAGTGCTTCTGTCCCTGTTGCCTAGCACAAACCTCCTTTCCTTCCCTGCTCCCCCTCCCACACCCCCGGACCCTGTGCTGGCTCAGGTCTGTGACAGCCCAGAGCGCCAAACACCTGGCAAGTGCTAGCATGTCTTCCTGCAAGGGGGGCTAGCAGGAGTGTGGAGGGCCATAAAAGCCCCTGGGATGCCAGCGGACAGTGACCTAAACTGAGTAGTGAGGGAACTTGGCACAGAAATTTGATAGACCAGTCTAACTTAAAGCAATTAAATCTGATACTACATCCATTCAGGTCTATCTTAGACTGGGTTCTGCTATTTTAAACCAGTCTATGGGTGCTAAACTTCTGTTCTATTACAGGTTTAGTCCCGTTTTCAGTCATTTATACTGGTTTATATGTAATGTCTATACCTGGCCTAAATGTGGTAAAGACCTGCATCAAACATGATGAAGGATAGGTTTGGGCTTATTGTGTTATTTCAAGACTTACTATGACTTTTTACGTGATAAAAGTAAAAAATGAAGCATATACAATTATTATTTATTCAATTATTCAATTTCTATGCTGTGTTTTCCAACAAAGCTCACGGAGCTTATGTACACACCATGATTTTTGCCATTTCATCAGATGCAACTGTGTGTCTGTTTGCATGCGTGGGATTTCCCAACCCTTTAAAAGTCTTTCTTGTGCATTAAACTACATCCAAGGAGTTTTAGTTTAGTTTGGCTCATCTAGAATTAAAGCATCGTGTCCACGGATTTGTTGCATGCAAACACAAAGGCACTCATAGACATGTAATGAGCCTCTTTGTCTACCAGATGGTGCTGTGACTTTTTTGTAGTTCAACCCTTTGAATTACTTTCGCTTTCAAATTGCTTCTACTTTTTTTTTCTAGTGTAGCTTTTTATTTTTTTTCCTGTTTGCTGGCTCCCTGCTTACATAGCTGCATGGGAGGGTACGGACACAGGGTGGGTGGGGGGGCCCCCAGGCTAGGTGGGGCGATGGTGGACCATCCTACTGTCCTGCAGCACCAGCCAGGGACCTGGCTTAATTCATTTGAAAACCTAGTGTGTGTAAACACAGATGTGATGCTCCAAAATAAACAAGTTTAAATTTTATAAACCTATTTAATTTAATGAGGATTAAAATCCATGGTCTGTACAGGCACCCAGGGTGGTTTACACTAACATGGCTTGAATATATCCTATATACCCCCCGTCCATGAATATATGTCACCAGTCCAATGCCAGTTCGGCTTAAGTATAAAGTGGAAATTCTAATCCCCTGCCCTCAGCTGCTGCCTAATTTTGCTGACATTCCCTGTTTAACTCAGATTGTGTATATACCCAGAAGGATCCTAGTTTAAATAGCTCAGCACCTTTCTCCTTCAGAAGACTGATCTGATCAGGATCCAGAAAGCATCGAGATCCTCTATCCATGTCCCCTGAGTGGCGTACTCTTTTAGGCTTACTCAGGACATTCCTACCATACATTGACAATATAGAGCTCCCTGCAAAATGCAGATGCAGGCTCTACTTTCTTTTAAGATATAGGAAGGAAAAGAATTTGGATGCTCAAATCCATATATTTATATCTCCGCCCACATTATCCACGCCAACTGTCAAGGCTGTGCCCCTATGTATTAAGATTGCAAGATTCTTTAGGCCAGAGAGAGAGCATGAGAGGATGAGCATGAGAGAGCATGTAATTCTGTGGTTATCTGAGAAGTAGGACATGTGGGTTTAAGGCTCCTTAGGCTGCAGAGTGTCTCGAACCTAGATCTCCTACTTGCTCGTTGACTCTTCTAAACAGTAGGTTATTACAAACACCTTTTAAGATGAGTAGCAACATTTCCACTCCTGTGCACTGTTTCATATTGGCTAGCTCTGAACAGTTCCTTACGCAGCATGTTACCTTACTGGCTATTCTGCTCACGTTCTGAAGGCCTTAACTCTTCCCTGGCACTGTGTAAGAACCAAAGTGCATCTGAGGCCATTATTGTATCTAGCTCTGAGTCTGGTATCAACCATTCAAATATTTATCCCAAGATTACATGATGAGTGACTAGTGATATAAATACCTGAGTGATTTTGCATGCCCTTTCTAAGAAATGGAAACACTGGCTTTCTTTGAGCCTATTGGAATCTTTCTGGTTTTCTCACAGTGAATAAAATAAAAGCTAATGTTAACAGTTCTCCTTGTCCAGTATTTTCTTAATTATTGGTTGCAAATCATTCAGAGATTTACTCCTTATGATTGATAAATCATTTGAACAGCATTGTATAGCAATAGAATAATTATTTTAGCCCTGGTGGGATTTGTCTATAACCACGGGGAATCACAGAATACTTGGAGCAAAAGGCTGCAGCAACTCATTTTCTGCAAATTGATAATAGTGTAGTTCACATCTGAGGTCCTTGATGACATAATGAATACATATATTCCCTGTATAACCAATAACTGGGCAGAGACAGGGTGAAGAAATCCACCTAATACAGAAACTATGATCATCAGCTACACAGAATATGATGCATGTGACCTTCCATTCAAAAGAGTCAGGCCTCTAACTAGCAAGCAAAAAACTCCTCCAAAACAGCTGCTGTAGTTCAGTTCTTATGGAGGCGTGTCGTATTCCATGGAGGGCAAGGTACATTTATATAAAAGTCAACCAGTAATAAGAGGTAGTTGTAACTATCAAGAAAAGGGGAAAGGTGTTTACATGACTACTATAAATATCTCTTTTGTTCTCTCCTGTCTGACTCATTCTGATCCATCTTTAGTGAACTGAAGGTGCTATGTACTTGAATGGGAGTCTGTTTTGAAAAACTGGTATGCAAATAGATTACTATTATTTTCAGACTAGGATTTTTTTTTTAAATCTCTTTGTTGAATATCATTACTTCTTCCTTTCTCTCTCAGTTTTCTATAGAGTCCATAAAACAGGAGTATTAACTCTTAGTTAGTTTAAACAAAGCAGTGGAAATTTCCAAAGTTCTTTCAGAGCAATTCCAGTTCAGGATGGAGAGATAGAAAAGAACAGTATGCCTCGTGTCCAGGGATATAGCAGCTGTCGACATTTCCCTGATCTATAATTTCATCCCACACTGCAAAAGTAGTAAAGTAGGTTAGAGAGAGGTTTTCAAAGAAAGAAATAGAAATGAGAAGTTGGATGCCTTTGAAAATCTGTCCTCTAGTGTACATCTAACTTGGTCAAACTTGCACCAAAATCAATGAAAGTTCTTTTATTGATTTTAGTGAGAGCTGGATCAGATACTTGTTACATTAACTAAATCCTAGCTTGACCAATGTATGTACAAACTGACAGTAATCACTTTAGGATGAAAAACTAGCTTTAAAAAGCCACTTTTTTGTCTTGTCTTTGGGAGAAAAGGGGAAAGTGAGAACTGTGAGGCTACTAACTCTATTGTGCAATTAAAGTTTTGATCATCGCTCCAACAGTCAGGTCAAGATATAAAATAGTTAGTGTATTTCTGCACATAATGAGATAAATGGGGAGTTTTTAGTTAGCCATTCACAGCAAACATTTCCACTGACCTCTTGCTCCTGTAGGAGGTAGGAAACGGTTTTTTGATGCAATCTCATATTGATTGAACTGCCATACATTAACTGATGGCCAGTGTTTGAAGGATACTGTTTTTAAGAAAGCTTGAAATGCTGCTCCATACATTCATGTTATGAGTTCATATCTGAAGGAGAAAAAATGGAAGGACACATGAATTAAAAGAGTGTTGTACATCTGGTGTGCTAATATAAGCTTTTTTTCTGAACAGGGAGGGCACTGACTGCATAGTAGGCCAAGGAGACATTTATTGCAGATTGATCTGCATCTAATCTGTGCTGTCTGAGATTCAGGCTGGCCAGGTGCCAGTTCTTATCTCTGGCTATTGATGTTTTGCATCTTAAGGACCAAACAACATTTTAAACTAGCCTAAAACAGTTTTACATTGAAAGTAGAAGTCATCTCCAGAGAAAATTCTCCAAAGTGGTAAGAAACTTGGGAGGAAGGAGAAACAGAATGTGGGGTATGGAACAAATCTAATGCCAAAGCATTCATGGTTCAACTCATACATCAGTCAGAATTAGACAAGGCTGTAAATGGAGATATACATATAAATGCATCCCACCTTTCTCAGCCCCTTAAAAGGAAGAAGAGAATTAACCCCAAGTTCTTCCATTTCTCTGTCCCTTTTTAAATAGAAGTTCATAATATATTTTTAAAGGTGACTAGATTAGAATTCAGAGCTACAAAGTGACATTTTCAAGGGCAACATTTCAGAAGTAGAGTTTTACCAGAGCAGGAGTTCATAAGAAATAAAATATCATTCCAATCCCTTTGTGATTTAATATGGAGAGCTGCAATAATTCTCTAAATGTGCTTAAATTTTCTAGACATTTTTTATTAGTTCAAAGAGTTTAATTTCTCAGACATAAAAACCTGGTATGTGCCAAAAATCTCAGTGCAATGAGAACTGGTAATCAACGTTATAGAGATATGAAAGCACAACACATACTGCGTTGTTAAAGAGAAATCGACTATCACATTACTGTTAGAATTGGTCAAATACTTAAAAAAAAATCTCTAAAAATGAGGTTAGTAAAATGTAGATCTTGATTCACTATCATTTATTGAGTGATAAACTTGTTATTTATCCTTTTTTTTGTTGGAAATATTTGTGATTTACCCCAAAAGTTGTAAATGAAAATTTCAGACATTGTAACCTATGTGTTTGCTTATTTCAAAATTCATACAGGGATTCATAATTCATGGTTTGTTATTCTCCCATTTGACATCATCCAGTTAGAGTATGGGAAATGTCGCATATAGGGAATGGCTAGTCACACAGCATAAATAGCAAATAGTCAAACTGTTCTTCAAACAAGTACTGCTTAAAAATGATTGGTCTAAACAACTGTACTTAGTAAATATTTAAGAATGATGAAGAGTTTGAAAGAAAATCAGGATTGATTGGAGGCTGTTTTGCTAATCAAGAGGTTGATACCTTGTTTAGCACAGATAGACCTTCTGTCCATCTGAGATGAGAATATAGTCAATAATGTACAGTGAATTAAGATGGGGTTTTTTCCAACTAGGAATTAAGGGATTGCAGATTGTTGTGGTTTAATGTAAAAATAAACACATAATACAAACATAACAATATTTCAGAACCACCTACCTGGGCCCAATGTAATTTTATGTATCTTCATTTTTGTATTTTTCTTCTTTTTCTTCCCTGCATTTTCTCTTAAATTAAGCCCCATTCCTAAAAAAATAAATAAATCACTGTATAGGATTGTAGACCTACATCTTTCCAGACCCCTATTAAGTTCAGTGGAGCTTTGCAGAGATGTAGCCATGTAGGTCTGAGACAAAAAGAAATGCAAAACTCTAGAACTCTTGGTTCAGAGATGATACCTTCTTTTAGACCAACTAAGAACTCACAAAAAAATATCTTTTTCTGCAAGCTTTCGGGTACACATGCTCTTCCTCAGGCTCAGGGAAAATTAAAGAGGGTACAAAGTCCCTATAGGTAGAAAATAAACTTTATTTTGCACAGAGGAAGCTGAAGGTCAAAGTCTGTTCCTCTGGGTCCATGAGATTCTCTTTGTGAGTTGCTCTTTGATGTGAAGGTAAGACAGGGTTCCTTCCCTGGTGGTGTCAGATGGCAGAAAAGCAGGGGGTGTAGATACCTTTCTTGTTTTCCAGCTATGAAGTTGAAATCCAAAATTGGCTAAAATTCGGCATCTTCCATGTTTCAGGGATGTATTTGGTAGCCGTGGTCTGAGACAAAAAGAAATGCAAAACTTTAGAACTCTTGGAGCTTTGCTTATATATTTATAAATATATAAATAAATATAAATATGTATATAAATAAATATGTAAGTTTCAGGGTTGAATCCTTAACTCTACATGTTTTGGGGCAGGGACCATGTCTGTCTGAATTTTATAGTACAATGGGAACTGACTACTTCAAATTCTGCTACAAGAACAGCAGTGATAATAACAATAATAATACTAGTATATGGTATTTGGAGACGGTTTTATTTTGTTTCTATATAGTACCAAGAAGTATAGAACCAGTAAATGGGTCTGGTTATAGCTGCCATGGCTCTCTATTTGAAGCTATGGAACTTGCTCAGCTCTTCAGGTCTCTAGCTCAGTTCCATGACATTTCAGTCTGCAAGATTGGGACAGTTAATTTTCTGGATGCTTCTGGCCTTGCCCTTAGAACTGAAGGATGTTTAAACACAGGCATGTGAGTCTAGTCAAAGGGATTGGCATCAGGATTTAGGCAACACTTGTTGGGGTGTTCCATATCCTCTTTGTAATTGGGAGATGTTTCATGCTCTTCTGCACAATTGTGAGATATGCTGATGACAAACCATGGGAGGGGCAGGGCCAGAGTATCATAACTGTTTTGATTGATAAGCCAGCCTCCATGCCCACACAGAACAGTGCATCAAAAGTGGAAGGAATTCTAAAATGGAGGATGGCCAAACAGTTGTAGGACATGTCTTGACTATTGAAATAAACTCAGACATGACATGAGGACAAGGATTTGGGTCAAATGATAAGGTACATGATTGACCTTTATTGGTGACTCCTCCTGATGTTGCCCATGTGGTATTACCATGATTTAATTGCTTATTCATTATATAGTCTAAGGACAGAATCCTATTTAACTTTACATAACATATGGCAGCTATGTAACTGCCAGTTTGTCACTTACATGCAGTTTTCAATCCTGTTTCACATGCAATGTGCCCTTATAAGCATTCACTCAGCTGTTGAGCACATACAGTAGGCTGTGGCCTGGCTGGCTGGGCAGGTCTATGTGGACCCTGGGTGACAGCAAGTCATAAAATTATAGCCAGGCAATAAATGTATGGCTAATGGCAATTAGGAGAAGCCCTTTCCATGGCTTAGCCCATGACTGTCAAACTTCACTAGGGCCAGATGCTGCACAGCACACAGGCCATGCATTGCATGGGCAGGCTTCTGGGATCTTCCTCTTACCTGAGTAGGCTGCACTGGCAGTGAGTGGCCCTTGCCCCTGGGTTGCTATGGTGAGGTGTGGTCCCTTGCCCCCTACCATCACCTGGGCAGTACTGGCAGCCTGCAGCTACCCCCAGGCCCTTCCTCACCATGTGGGAGGGAGAGAAGTAGCTTCAGGGGCCTGTGGACAGCATGTTAACCACTCACGGGATGCCTTCACCAGGATCTGGTCCACACTACTCTCACTGAGAGGCAGTTAAACCTGTATTTTTCCAACTTCCTAGAACAAGGCTCTAATCACCAGACCACAAATTAGGCATAACTTAATTCTCTCTCGAGTACTTCTTTTGAAGCCGGCCCCTGGGCTAGCCAAGAGAAGAAGATCTGTGAGACCAAGAAGAAAAGAACAAGCTAGAGGGCGTATGTTGTCATGAGATGTCTGCTGCTCTGGAAGGAAAATAGCTCTGGTTTTAGCCTTGATTCTTGCTCCCAGTAGGAATAGCAAGAAACTTTCCTACCTCTCTCCATCATTTTATAGAATGAATAGTAAATGCAAAGTGTAGGGATTCAGCTTGGTGTTGTCATATTTCTCATCTGCTGCACAGATAAGTTGAATATTAGCTTCGTTAAATGGCATTTGTCACTGTTAGATGTGACAGTCATCTGTTTTGCTCCTCTGCCTTTTTGAACTCTGAGTTCATTCGATAGTACATACCAGTGAATCAATTATTTTATGACTCCATTTTATATTTCCTTTTTTATATTACATTACAGGCTGTGGGAATGGAAGGGGAAAGCTGCTTCATAAATCTGCTTGGCTAACAGACAGTTAGAGTGCCACAGTATACCTGTACTGATCATATCCTTGAACCAGATGCAGAACAGAAAATGTGCTATGAATTAAAAATTAAAATAAATAAATAAATAAAAGGAGCACTACAAAGAAACATTTGAATTTACTTCAGGTTGTAGCAAGCAGTACTGTTGATAGCAAGCCTTAAAATATTGGCCAAAGGACAGGGCAGTATAAAATCACAACCATCTGAATAAAATTTATTTAACTTTATTTAATGTGCCAGAATTCTACAAAACTTGTCAAGTCAGCCCCTGTCTTTTCTTAATAATAAATACAAGTCTAGTATTATTAAATGCAACGTATTTTCTTCTCTACTCCTACTTTTCAGAAATGAAGCTGTAGGATGAGGAACGTATTCCAGATTTCATTCCAGGAAGGATGATTTCCAGGGTTAGAAGAAAGTCAGAATACTTTTGTTTACCCATTCTGTTAGTAAGCACTGGACCACTCCTGGAAGATGCTAACTGATTCATCATGGCAGGTGTGAGTCACTAATTACACCTTAGGTATAAAAGGGTTGAGGAAAGCAATAGGGGCATATAACCCAGGACAAGAATGTCTGTAAGGAGTAAGTCTACAGACTGCCATGTGTGGTGGGGAAAGCTTGGCTGGAACCTATGTTGTATTGTTTTTAGTTTTTTTGTTAATACGTTTGACCCCTTTTCTAAAGTTTTTCTTTAGAACAGAATGGAAGTAAGGGAACAATGTCTATAGAGACTTTGAAAACCTTTACTATATTGCAAAATGCAAAACTTTCTAAACTGAAATACTCCCCCAAAATAAGAGGATGAAAGACTGGCATGGTTACTTCAATGAAGCTAGAAGTTTACCCAGGATGGGGAAGTAATTCCTCTCTCAGATTTGCTCATTAACTCCCAAATAGTGATTTCAGCTGAATTACTCTAAATTTATACCAGTGAGAAAAGAATATGTCCAACTTTATGTTTTTGAGCTGTGTAAAACATCCAACTGAATATAAGACTGTAACTTCAGTATAGTACAGATCTCAGCCTTTTATAATAACTGGTTATAGTAGTTTCCATTGGGACACATTGTCCTGGGATGAAGTGTGCTACTGAATGATTTTTGTCAAACATACCCATATAAATATACATGGAAAGAATGTGATGATAAGTAGTATTTCATGCCCCATGAATCAAGGATCACTGCATAACTCTCAGATGGCAAGGAGAAGCCATCTCTGATGAATAAAAAGGGCATTACACTTACCATCTTCACACACTGCCGTATCACCTACTAGAAGGGAGTTCATTATTATTTTTAAAAATTGCAGATCATGTAATATAATCTCAAAATGTCCAGAATGAAAACATTGTGGGATCTTTATTACTGGAACCTTTGCTCTTTTTTACCACTTCTGTTCTACTGTTCATTATCTTTTCATGCAGAATTATATTAACTTTTCTAGGTAGGGACTTTTTTCCTCTTATGTTTCTTTCAGGGGGTCCCTGTAAAAAAATGACAAATTAGTAATTAGTAATAATCAATGTAATTTGATTTATCTTAACAACTGTTATATTTTTTCAAGTGTTGCTTTCTGTAGCCAGAGGGTGGGGTTTCCACCTAGATTAGTCAGAATAGTTTCTAAGAACACCCTTTTCTGATTAGTATATGGCAACATCCAATGTCTTATCTGTTTTTCCTACCAATCCAAATGCAGGTAAAATGCCCACTGAAACCACATGCTGCGTGCCTCCCAGATGAATTGTTGTAGGATGAAGTCTCCCCTTCTCTCTCCCTCCTTCAGTGTACAGAGACAATTCACAGAATCTCTGTGTTCTGATCTCTGTGATCAGAAAAGGCCTGCTGTTGCAAGCTATACTCAAGATGTTGCTTATGCTACAAGTGATTTCAATTAAATTGATGGGGTTATCTGCAAAACAGACTCCTCCATGTGAGTAAGGATAGCAGAATCAGAGCCATAATTACATAGGGGCTAAAATTGTAAAGCCAAAGTCTATGCCAAACCTGTGAGAGATGTAACATAGCCTGGCAGCATGATACATAGGTGACTTGCTGCAGGATTTTAACCTTATTTGTGCTCGTGCTCCGGCTAGAGAGCAGAGGGGAGGGGCCAGCCTAGCTCTCTGGAGTAGAGAGCAGAGCCCTGTCCAGCCCAGATGCTGGGATGCTGGAGGAGTCTGGTTTAACTTAAACAAGGAAGGGGTCTCGGACAGACAATACATAAACTGTTTGAGCCAAATCAGTTAAGTCTGATACTACATTCAACCAGGTTTATCCCAAACTGGTTTCAGCCATTGTCAAACTGGTTTATGTGCACTGAATATCTGTTCTGTTACATGTTTAAATCAGTTTCTGATCACTTAAACTAGTTTATGTGTAATGTGTGGCCCTAGACCTGGAGTGGGATAGGGTTTGGAAAGATCCCTTTCCATAACTTAGACATATGGGCCTGTTTACATTTCTGCAAACTCCCCAGACTATTTTTTTAGATGCAGTACCTGCAATCTGCAATTCTGCTGCTAAAATGCCCCTTGTGCACCCAACTCTACCCCCTGGCACATCCACTCTGATTGGTTTTATGAGGGGTTCATGGAAGGGTGACTTATAGATGTCTAGTGCAGTGCCTTCCTCCAGGGAGTAACACTAATGTTTTGGTGCCCTTATTACACTATTTTGGTTCTTTTTATTAGTAAGGTGGACAGAGAAAGTATGGGGATTTTACCCCTACTGATTAGAAACAAAATCAAGGGGAGCTCATCCACAGGTGTACAGGAACATTAAGGCAACTCCCTTCCTTGCCATGGCTTACGTAATCCCAACATAGAATAGCAGTAGTGTACTCTGGAAAGAACCACCGGTAGCATTGGGAGCCACTTTAATGATACACTATTTAAAAGACTGGAGACATACATTTTGCTACTTGAGCACATCAATAGTAATGATGACTTGCACAGAATATAAGATAAGTATTTGCAGAAATATGCAGGAGGAATTGCAATTCTGACATCCCATTTTCATGATAAAGATTATGGTGTAGAAACAATGGTGCACTATGAATTCCTTTTAATTAAAGTCATAAAATTAAATTCATTTTAATTTCTTCTGGACAGGTTTAATATATATTTGAGGAATGCAGGAAAACATCAAACACATTCTGCAATTGGTAAACCTTTTTTTCTTGTATTTTAATAGAACATTTAGGAGTTTGGTTACTAGTTTCTTTAATGTGTTAAAAACAGCTCCTGGAAAGATCTTTAGAATGTTAGGATTGCAAAATCTCAACACTGGCTTCCTGATCCTATAAGAAACAGTTAGTTTACCCCAGATAATTTTAGTCAACAATACATTTTCCCCCTTTAAGTAGAATAAATAGATGAATGGTTTTAATATGTAATACAAATACAGTCAAACCTCTGATTTCTCAGATGTTCTAAATCTAGATCTGTATTGTAGTATAAGCTCATGTCTAATTAGGTATGAGCATCCAATCCTGAAGGAAGAAGGGAAAAACAGTTACAGGCACAGAAGCTCTGGAAGTCAATGCAAAAGCTTTCTATGGCAAACCAGCCATGGAAAAAATAGCTTTCTGTGGAAGGATGAAAGAAACAAAGAGCAGGCACCCTGTTTTCTCTTTGCAGACAGATTTGTTCAGATGCTTAAAAATGAAACCCCTTCCATACAATATCAAAGTGCAGACTATTTCAGCACAGTGGCAGGGAGCTGTGGATGGAGCACAGGACAATTCATGTAAATCACAGCAGCTTACAGCAGCTGGTCTGTTCATACTCTAAAGGTGTGTGATATCCTAGAAGTGGCATATTCACATGTGCAATACCCAGAGGAGAGAGAGGATTTAAAAAAATTACTAGAGTTAGGAAGTTATTTTAATGTTGTTTGCTACTACTGGATACCTCTATGAAGCCTATGGGTATTTCTGATGGGCAATTGATGTGAGTTGAGGTTGATTAGTGCCTTACAGAAGTGCTCAGCATCTTGTTGAATCAAGACTCAAAAATCAAAATCTGGCATTGAATTTTTATCATCTTAAAAAGGTGACTTCTCCTTTTTCCAATTTGGAAAATAATTTGATTGTATCAAGTGCAGAACCAGGCACCTTGTTTTTTCCTTGCAGTCAGATTTGTTCAGATGCTTAAAAATGAAACCCCTTCCATACAATATCAAAGTGCAAACTATATTGTGTGTGTCACTTTGTCAATTGCTTCCATTCTAGTCTTTGCAAAATGGACCCAGTAAATAAGACAATTCAGGGATCTTCAGAAGTTAACAAACATGGTACTGAGTGGAGCACAAAAAGATGTTAGTAGATATTAAGAAATTGAACAACATAAAGTTCTTCTCTCCTATTGGCTGGAACATGGAAATCCCAGGTAAGCCCCAGGAGGGACTAGAACATATGATTAGAAAGAAAAGCGTACTCCCAAGCAAAGATTGAACAACTGGGATGTTCCTACTAGGAACTTTGGTTATGGGAGATAGAAAAGAAGGGGTATTTGTGCTTTAGGCAGCCACTACAATGGAAGGAAACAGTGTGTGGAAGAAAATAGGGAAGGTAAAATTTAGTTTTATGAATGTACTGGGGTGCATGCCTCAAGAACTACAAGGGATTGCATGTATACCAAGGAGGACTGTGCCAGCTGATGAGGATGATTAGCTGACCCAGAGGAAGTTAAAAGCTCCCAGGGAAGACAGCTGGGGAGAGAGAAAGAGAGGAAGGAAGGAAGTCTGTGAGGCTAGAGGATTAAGCCAATATGTTCTCTCAGGGTCTGGGAAAAAACTGCAGGGTTTGGTTAATTGTTTGTTGTTTTGTACTTGGTGTTGGATAATTTGTGGTTTATGTTATGTTCTGTGAGGCAAGTTCACTCAGGGAAAATAAAGACTGTACTGTGCAATTGACAACCTGCTACAATGGACCTAAAACAAGGCATGGTACTGGGTATGGTGGCAGCATATCAGAAACATATAAGGGACCAAAAATTGTGTTTCTGATATTCCCAAATTGGTTTAAATAGATTAGAGTAAATCCATGAGCACAAACAATTTGCATAAGAACTGCCCAAGCCAAAAAAGGAAACAAGATTAAAAGAAGAAACAGCTGCATATAATTGTCCATCCCCTGTGGAGATTAATATCAAACATTACATAAAAGCACAGATTTTTGAGATGAGGTTAACAGAAGAATTAACCAGAGGGAGGGAGCAATGCCTTCTACATAGTTCGTTGTTCATAACCATGCTTTTGCTGCTTTTCAGAGACTACTCTCTCTTGTAAAAGGCATCCTCTAGGGCTCTGCAGATTTGTTGCCTTGCTACGTTGAACACATTTACTAACAACAACAAATTGATTTTTATTTATCTGGCAAAGCAAACCCTGGTACTTTCCCCCTAATATTTAATCCTTTTTGGCAATGTAAATAATGTCACCTGCAGATCTGATTAAGCTGCAAGTTTTGTTTTCAGCAATGAGAGATCAATACCATTACCAACTCCATTAAACAATCCTTATCACTACTCTACTATGGGCATATACAAGCCCAGAGATATATTTACTGTATTATAATGATGCAGTGGGTGTCTAGTCCAAAAAATATGGATTCTACTGTATCTGCATGGTTTGATCAGTCAACCATGCCTTGGGGGTGAACTTTTCTCCCTTGAAAACCTAAGGGAATTGTTCTGTCATTATACACTGAACTCAGCATATAACCCACCTTTTTAAAAGTATGGCTAGGGAATGTATCGCTTTTAAAAAGTGCTGTAATGACAGTGGTGGAGACAGAAGCCTTCTAATTATCTGAAGAAGAAGAGGAGACAAGCTTCATCATATTTCTCTGCTGCTGTCTTTAACCTGACCTCGAAAGAATCCTTCTGAGATAAGACAGTAGCTCATTCTCTGTGCTCTATCAAACTTTGGTTTCTGTACTAAACTCGCAAAAGTGTGTGTAGTTTTGCTGTTGGCAACTGCCAGATTAACATTATGAGTGGCCACAGAATTTGAAACTTTCTGCTGTTTCTGGAATATTCATAATCCTCAATTCAGGTAGACTAAGGTCAATTGCATCCAAAAGTAGATCCAAGATTTTGTAAAAGTGGGATATGGGAGTAGCATCTGGCACTACAGGTGGCTGCACCTCCATTCCCAGCTCCCCCCTATCACTGTGGGGAGCTCCTGCAGACTGCTTTGCAGGAGCAAGCAGCTGTGGATTTTTTTAAATCCTTACATCAGGTAAGAATCTCCCTGTGTCAGAGAGGGCTGCTGTCTGGCATCCCTGATGATTCAATTAACGAGTAATGGTATAGTACTAAAACCTCTTATTCCTCCCAGAAAGGATTTGCTTTAATTTAGCTTTTTTACACTCCTATTTATTCTTTTTCATCACACAAAGATAAATAGGTCATCTAATAAACCTGAAAGACATCATACCTTAAAAGTGATAAAAAGAAATATTTTTTACAGATAAGGTTGACCTATGGAATTTACCACCAAAAGTTATGGCTGAAGTCAAAAGATTAGCAGGTTAGACCTTTATATAGATATTTAGACTATCCATAGTTCCCTCATTTATTTAGGTATAAACCTGTGTCCATCCTATGCTTTTTTCACTTTTATGTAATTAAATTCTCACAGTAAAATTCACAGTAGTCTTTTCAACTCATTCCTACACTACATTACACAGAAGCAGATCCAGAAGATAAGATGCTTGCACATCAGCTTTGCGAACTGCATAAATCAGCAGACAAAGGTAGGGGAATGAATTAAAAGTTGCGGACAAACACAGGAAACGTCTAGCTAGCAGCCTTTTTTTTTTTTTTAATTCAGCTCATGTTAACTCCTTTCATTTCAACTGCAGCAACGTAGCTTTAGATGGGACACCAAAATGATAAGGGATATAAATCCTCATGCTTCTGAGCATTGAGCAATTATTATCTAGCTAAGGTTTGGAAGAAACTTCCTCAGTGGATGATACTATAACTACAGAGAATACCCATTCTACCAAGGACTTCAAAAGAGATGTCATGAAAGTGACAAGAAAACTGACATCTTGGCACAATGGACAACTTAAGGGACATAAGAACTATAGTGCCCTGAAAGTAAAATCTTGAAGCAAAAAGTAATCTTTCAAGGTCAATATGTTGGTTTCTCACCATAAATATTAATTATGTATTCTGATCTGTATCCAAGCTGTAATTTTATGTTTAATTTCTAAGTGTGTTATACAAACAAAGGGGATCAGACTCTCACTTTCATGAAGGGGTGAAAAAACAGACATCACCTTTCCTTGCCTTTGTGTCACCATAATTTTTTATGCTGACACAAAGGCGAAGTAAATAGATCTCCATACCCCTTGTTGCACCACAAATGACCAAAATTTTTAGCTGCGACAAAGATGGTAATTCATTATGTTACTTTATTGGAGTAGACATCTGTTTGCTTGGTGGCAGGAGAACATGGGCAGTTGCAGCTACCTGAACTCTCCAGCCCCCCTGGGAAGGTATTCTGGAGGTTTGAGGGGCCCAATCATGTGCCTCCTAGGGAATTCCCAGGTAGAATAATTGCTCCTGGAGTGCCTGTGTGGCTTCCTCTCTTACAGAGATACACCTAAGAATCTCAGGGCATGTCTCAGTAAGTGGGGAAAGCAGGGGTTTCCCCACTTACGGAGGTGCACCCCTTGGTCCTGGCTAGGTTGCATAGGGTAGTGGGGGAGGCAGAGAATCCCCTGGCAACAGGAACACATCAGGCCCTTGCTCACTGCAGGACAAGGGGGGACATGTGTTTTACCCAATAAGATGGATCAGCCATGGCAGGACATCCTGCCACAGATAATTTGCTGCTGTTTGGTGATGCCTATTTCTACCCAAAGATAGCCATCAGGCCAGTGATTACAACCAGTGCAACTGCATAGGTCTAACTAGTCAATCAGTACCTGGATGTTCTTCCAGGAGACATGGCATTATGAAATCTCATTCTGCTACTATGCAAGACTTACTATACTTGTTTCTACCATTGCAGTACTATTGCAGTTTTGCACCAGTGCATCTGCTCCAGATTGAGGTCTTCAGAGGCCAAAATAGGTAAAGACTGGAACTTGTATGTTTGAGCTTTGCTGAAATTACCCACTGTTTTCAAAGGTCACTGGCTCCTCTTCTCCCTGGCTTGAATTCTGTTGGGAGCTAGAGGAAAGCTGTCAACTGCATTTTATAAAATTAGCCTTTTAAAAAAAAAGTGTACTTTCCAACAGAGAAGCCTTGAAGATTTAAAAGTACTAAAAAACCCTCTTTAAAACAAATTTATAAGAAGCATTATGTTCCCCTGATAATATTTATAAGGAGAGTTTTTTGGAAAGGAGAAACTGACCATCTAGATGACTGTTCATGTAAACAGCAAAAATACTTATACATAGACTGCACCCTGGGTCATTTGCTGTAAAAAACCAGCAAAGTCCTTTGTAATCTGGAATAAATCTATAGTTACTTCAGAGTTTATCCAGGGTAAGATAGGGCAGAATCATGCCTATAGTATTGTAGAATGCAAAAAGAAAGAGAACCTTTCTACTGCCTCCTTTGCTTCATTAGATGCCAGTTGCAAATATGGAAAGCACAACATTTTGTAGAGCAGTAGTGTGTTTTTCAGCTTGCTGGTGTTCCTTTAATTGTCTGTTTCAATAGCAGTTATGTATACTTTGTTCAGCTTGCTACAGCACTATAGTTTCTTAATGTTGGTGGAACCTCGGAGGAGAATAATTAGGGTCCAACTCTGCTCCAGGAGGCCTGGTCTATTTATTGTTGACCATTACCACCTACTGCTTATGATCAGAGAGGTAGGGAATGCATTTATTGTTGCATCTATTGAATTACTGTTTATAATTTATTAAAAAGGGAAAAAATAGCACAGAAAAGTTAAACTCCTAAGAAAATATTAGAAAACACTACAAGGTAAAATACACACAATATATTAAAATATTTAAAATACAAATTCTCTAATATGGGTCTACTTTTGCTAGTTTTTGATATCTCCTACTCTTAGTGAGAGACATAGTTAGATCTGTTAGTATGAAATCATTAGTAGTTAGTATGAAGTAGCAGGCAGGGTAGATTTACACCTGATAGACTAACTAAATAAGAGATGCATAGCATAAGCTTTCATAAGCAGCAGCTTACTTCATCATATGTGAAGGGGCTGCAGGAAGAAGAGCTTCTAAATAGAAAGCAGTGATTAGAATACAAATGCTAGGGAAGGGGAAGGAAAAAGGAGGAGTCGCTACAGCTTTGCTTTATCTTTCAAGTAAGGATTACGCTGAACTTGCTGATGTCTCACACATGGCATTGACAGACATGCAGCTCTCCGCTCTAACTCATAGTGCTCCATAGAAAGTGCCATGTGTTAGAGCAAGCCCCTTGACCCAACAGACTTTGAGTCAATCTAAAGGAGGAGCTGCCTGACTGTAACCCTGTCTGCAGGATGGGAGGGGGGAGAAGGGAGGCAAAGGAGCTCCAGGTTGGGGTTTGCCGAGCTTGAGCTGGAGTGGGAGTGTTGGCAGGGTGGAGGCGGAAGATGAGGGGGCTCCAAGTGATAGTCCATCCACATATCTTTTGCATCAAGCTAAAGGTAGAAAGGGAACAGCTACCTGACTCCATCAATGTTCCTTCCTCCTGCCTATGGCTAAAGTTTGAAAATCTCTGTACTCTAAGCCTTTGGTTTAATTATCTATAAATATTGAAGTTTGGCTGGAATCTTCCTGATAAGAACAATCTTATTTGTTTTATTCTCATTTCCATACTGAGGTCAGAATGTCTGACCATAAATCACTAGGCTTTCAATATTACTGATCTTTCAATGTCATCATGCAGTTGGCTAGTTCGTTGTCATTTTTTTGGCACTTACATACAGGTAGCAGTTCTACTTTTCCTGTAGTGTGGATTCATAAGTTTGTGCTCATAGAGTTCAGTGAGATAGATGCTGCCCTGGAAAACAGCAGGTCCTTAAACTCTGGTTTAAGCATTTACTCTTAGTCCTACATATCTCCCTCTATTAGCTTCCTATGCACATCCTCAAAAGGAGTGCCAGGGAGTTTTTTTTAGTGAGTTCACTAACCACACAGTTATTTGAGCTAAAATATGGGAAGGTCTTCCTTCTCTCTCTCCCCTGCACCCTCCTTTTTCCAGAGTTTATGTTCCAGGACACATGCACATACCAAGCCAGTACATATCTTAACTGCTCATGCTTAGTATATGTGCACACACTTATAAGGCTGTAACATAAAGTCAGGGCCAGAAACAGCCAAGTAGATGACTAGAAAACGACTATTTGGACATGCAAAGGGAAACAGGATTTTGACTGCAGCTGCCATATCAGCCATATATCTAGCAATTCAAGGAAATTCAATATTTTCTCAGTTTATACAAAGGCATCTCAAGGATGCATTCCGTATTAAGGCAGCTAGTAATTTTTTGGGTCTCTAATCTTGTTTTTGCCCAAAGTTCTAGCCACCCCACTAGAACTGGTTCTTCTCTACTGCCAACCATATTTTTCCATGAAGAAGACTTTAGCTAGAACAAGAAAAAGCTGATGATGGAAACTTTTTATACATCCAACATTCTGGTGTAAAGCAAAAGGAGGAGGTCAAATGCACCCTAGCAACTCTGTTCAGTTGCCCTCAATGTGGAAATCTACATTGTAGGCCAATATCATCTTCAGGTGGTTTGAGCTCACTTCTCTGTGACTGCAGGATATTGACTGACCCACCAGGCCTTATGCTACACAGGGCTCCACTCCCTTCTTCTATTGAAGCAGTTCTTCTGAGGAGCCAAGAATTAAAGATGTATTGGGCCAGAAGGAGAAAATGATGAATCCAGAATCTGTTTCCTAAGAAGGTAGGTACTGCCTTCAAATGGGGACGTGGTTTCTTGGCCCTTTCTCCCAAAATTCATTATACATTTTACATTAAGTAGTCATTGTATAAAATGGTCACATATCCTGGGGTTTGGAAAGGCGCATATACTACCCCAGTAGTTATTGCTGTCTAGAAAGTTCTCTGGCTCAAGTACACTAAACATGCACCTACCAAGAATGGCATATGTTACTCTTGTTCTTTTAGCTGCCATCAAACTTTTCTCTGTTAATCAAAAGGACAATTTGAAACGCTCACAAAAGTTAGATCAGTCAATGTGATAACACTTGTATCAGTTTGTCATATCAGCTGGGACTTCCCCCTGCTTCTGTGAAATTGCTAGGCATAGACAACTCACTTGATTAATTGCAAATACAGATTTCTTTATAACGAAGTTAGTACTTTTAGAACAACATAAGCCAAATGAATCAGTGGGCTAAAATGTTAGAAATTGTGGTCCTTTTGAATACTCTATTAGTAGCAAATCCATGAATTTTACTCTAAGAATACATGCTATGTTGACTATTTTCTTTGTTTCAGCTGTGAGAAATTAGTGCATTATGGACAGAAAAGTTAAAAATGAAAAAATCACAAAGACCCAGTTTTCAATATACTAATTGCTAAATAAATATGATGTAACTCAGTCTGAGTAAAATGTAATTGGAAAAGCACTGTTTTAAAATTGTAGTATCCCTAACCCAGATTTGTTGTCAGTGAATTATATATTTGCTAGTTGTGTTTGCATTTGGTTGTAACATTCATTACTTTTTTTTTGTTTTTTTCTCATCAGTTGAAACTCTTCAAAGGAAGTAATAGATATTTCTGTGGTTGACATTATACATAGATTTTACTAATAAAGGCATTAATAATAGCTACTAATATAGAATAAAAATATTTTTTCCCAAACCATGGGGCTATTGATGATTAGGTCTAATTAAGAAATGAAGTTATTTCCTGTGAAAAATATGAAAAGCTGTGCATTGCTCCTTACATGTTCTACAACATTTTTGAGGATTTTGTTGTTGAAAAAAAATTCAGTTTTGAATTTTCAAATCCAAAAGCTTGACATTTTTATAAAAATAGTAACATTTAAGAAAAGATATATTTTTTTTACAGAAAAGCTGTTTTTCAAAGGAAAAACAAAAAAGGGTATTTCAGTGGAATTTTTTTCAACCAGCTCTACTTATGAATCATTACTGGTACATATATAAATAACAAGTATCCATTACGCTGCCTTCTGATTTTTTTGAAAGTGTCATTAAAGACTGTCATTTGCCAAAGCCCAGAATAAAATGGTTATGCGCTATTTGAACATGGTTGTACTTGGATTTTGTGGATGTAGAAAAGGAAAGATATTGGCTGTGTCTCCTCAAGTTAGACTAGGGACAGCCAAAATGTGCAACCTGCAATGAACTGAAAAAGCAGGTGAGGGAGTAACAGCACAGTACAAAGCTTTAGTGGGTTTCAAGAATGATACAGGGCTGAAAACACTGAAAAAGGATTGCAATAAATACAACTTCTAAAAAGCTTGGAGTCCCTAAAAAGATACTAAGATTAAAGAAAGTAGACTGTAATTAATCAGTGGAAAGATGACTTGAGGATTTCTTTAGATTTTGTATGTCTGTGTGTCTGTGGATCAGACAGTTGGGCATCTGCAGACTTCAGCTCTTTAATATTCTGTGTGTAAAACCCAAGGGTAAAAAACAGACTTAGGTCCTTTCTGGGGGATTGAAAGTCATTGAGGACAGAGCAGTGCTCTTCCGGGCTAGTTCTTAGTAGATCAAGCTTGTCTGGGGGACACCTTGAAGTACAACATATTCATGAAATTAGATCATAGTATACCTTAATAGTTAACCCTTTGCACCCACGAATATAGAAATAGTTGCTGCTTAATATAGTATTGATTATTGTTTGGTTGGTTTAGCTTTATATACTGAATACTTCCTTAGGGCTAACTACAGAAATCTTCCAGTATTCCAGCAAGGATGTGAAAGTCTGCAGGGAAGCAGAATTGCCATGATTCTGCTACAGCTGCAAAAAAAATCAAACTAGGGTGCCTCTGCTACCACCCTGGATTGTGTGGAGTTCACCTCAAAGTCACTTTTTTTCTTACAGCATGAGTGTGCAGAGGTCTTGGACAATGGATGAGACTTTAGTGGGGTTAGTGTTAATTTGCACTGGACTTAACTGAAATCTGAACTTGGACTGATCTGTTCACTAAAGCCACATGTAGCCAGGCATTTCAAATCTCAGATATGTCATTCATAGAACAATTAAGGAAAATCAGAGCTCCTTCCCCACTCCAGAAAGATAAGGCCTGGGAAAGTGCTCATCCACCAAAACAAAATATATTTCAAGTGCTTCACCCCTAATATCAGTATAGTCTCCTTCCCAAAGAGACATGATACACTGTGGAAACAAACCCTGGCAGGTGTAAATAAGTGTGGCTTCAATTAAATCCACAAAGTTTTTTCAAGTTACATCAGCTAAAGATCTCTTGTCCTGGGCCTTCTGGCAATCAAGACAAATCACAAATGGTAAATTCCTAAACCAGATTTTAAATACTGTTGCAAACTAGGCATTTCACACAAGAATGGGAAATGTATGCAAGAGTCAAGGGCCATAAATATAAAAGGATCTTGATTAAAATGCTGTGGATTTATAAAGGTATATAGAGACCTACGTATTGTATTACTATTAAAAGGATGTCCATATAAGGTGTTATGATGCACCTGTTACATTTTCATGATTCTGCTGCAATATAAGTGTAGCAAAACTGCACATTAACACTATTTTAGGACAATTTACTTTCCTTGTATCACTACAGGATCGTGCAGACATGACAGTTACATAGTAGCACTTGCTGCATGTTCCCCTTTAAAACAGCTAATAAATATGTTAGGAAAAGTTAATTTCGAACCAAGATCCACTTTAAAAGAGGTATATTCAGGCCGTATACCCAGTGCGCTGGAAAACAGCAGTGACAGTTGGCACTTCATCTGCCTCTCGTTGAGGTGCAGTATCCACAATGAAGTTTAACAATACTCAGGAAAAAACATTTCAGGTTTTTTTTTTAACTGGTAAAGGAATAACTAAAACCTACATTATATTAAAGAAACACAGATTGTCAAGTATGTGCCCAGCCGATCAGAAGTGACAGCTTGTGCTTTTCAAGTTTACAGCTGTTCAGTATAGGACCAGATTTTCAGTTGACATAAACCAGTGTAGCTCCATTAAAGTAAAAATAGAATGGAAATTTTAGAAGTTATCCATACTAGTGAGTGTTATAAAGGATATTACCAATATCCCACATAGTCTTTTGTGCATTGCTTTGTCACATATGAAAAGCAAACCGCAATAAGAAATGTAGCATTTAGGGTTGCCTGCTTCTATTTGAACCTAAACAAAATGAACAGTGAGCTCCTCTTGACCTGATACTTACATCCTTTGTTCCCTTCCACTACTATTCCATGCCTGTTCAAGTAATCAGAATTTCCTATAAAAGTATTCATAGTCACTGGGAAAAAGCCAGTATAAGTGAGGGGATTTAAATAATACTTCCCCACCAAGCAAATGTAAAAAGCTTATTATTGTGTTGAATATAGTAAATGCTTACTGTGCTGCTTCAGTGGTGCTAATAAACCATATCAAGTCAATTTACTCTGTCCATTCAGCAGTCTCAGGTATCAAACTTGCTGCTTCAATGCTGGTTTCAGCATTAGACTGAAAATTTGGAAGCTCTGAGGCTCAACCAAACATCAATGCAACAATAAAGCAAAAAACCTGAGTGCCTAACTGCATAATCATCTGGACTGAATGCTACTTTATAGCTTTCACTGAAACAAGGGAAAATACTTTAACTCATATCCAAAAGACATAAATAAACCTTCATTTACTCACCTGCATTTTTTTTGTCTTTCTCTTTTTAAACAATACCTACAAGCTAGCAATACAAAAGGATAATTTGTCCCTTCTTTTTTTCCCTCATAAGTAGTGACAACTGAAGAAATATATTTTGTATCTGAAACCAAACAACTGATATCTGAAACTGAAATGGCGGTGCGATAATGTTAGCGGCTTCAAAACTGATGTACCAATGCATTGGCGGTACCCATGGTCTTTCTGTTCTCTTCCTGTGGCACATTATAATTTGTTTGTTTTTTTTTTACTGTGATGACTGTTTTGGTACTACCTGTCCTAAGTTTGTAATGCAGAGCTGGAGTTGGGATGGTGTGTAGTAGAGGCTAAAGTGGTTAATTTTTTGTGGATGAAGCATGTATTATAGGATTGGTTGCCTGAAACTGAATGGAACTGGACACAGCAACCTAGGAGTTCTCTGTCTATTGAGGAAAAGCTAAATTTGCAGAGCCATTTGTTTTGTTTTTATTTCTACCTGAAGACAATGCTGCAGTGAAAAACCCATGGTCAAAATCAGCTGTGTCATATGCTTTGGTTTGCACTTGGTAAATGCATCTCCTTTGTCCGACAATGCAGCATCAAAGAACAGGAGAAGAAACAACAAATAGTTTGTGCAGGCTTTAGCTCATTAATTCAAGGATTACATAAAGTATTAATAATCTTTCTGAAATCTAACCCATTAATGCATCTGGCTTTATTTTTTATCAGAGTTTTAACATACATTGCATTGTGAATGAAGGTGGAATCTCCTCTGTTTCCGTGATGTGAAGAAAACAATACCTGCACTTTGATAAAACTTTATCTTTTTTCCCCATTTTACCTCACAGCTCCTTTTAGTTTGCTGCCTTATACTAAAGTCCATTCTCTGATGAGCCTTTGAGCTGTGAGTCTGCTCCCTAACCTCTCTTTCCTTTGCTTTCTATTGTAAATAGCAATTTGTTGGAAATTGTTTTGTATCCTCCCAGACCATTTGACTGAAGGGCATGGTTAGTTATTGTGTCTTCTGTTACAGGGGCAGTGCACACAGCAGGGCAACTAGGCCAATTATGTGGGCATTGCCATTAGCATTAACCTTTTTAGAAAGTATAAGCATTGTGTCTGGAAAAGATTTGGTACTCAGTCAGGATCTCACAGCTCTCTCTCATTCTTCTCTAATTCTCTCTCTCGTAACAGTACAGTGGCATAGCCAAAATCCATTATGGAGGATATATCCATATCCATCCTGCGGGTAACTTATCCCTTTCTGTCACATGCACTGCAAAATAACCAATTTCATTACTTGATTGCCAATAGACCACATTTTACTCACTATCACTTTCTCCCTCCAGTAAATCATAAATGGGATTCTTATGATCATTGACCATGGCTTTCAGCCAAGCAACTGAATATTGCTCCACATTAGTATCCATGGTGATCAAACTGCTAAATTTCAAAAGTATAAATAAGTATCTTTATGTCTAAAAAAAAGTACCTGAACTTTTGATGCTCTACAGAAAACTGCAAGATCTTTCCTCACCATGATGCCAATTCTTCTGTCTCTCTGGAGAAGAAAGTAGGGCAATTTAATATTTCTCTCCATGCAATTCTTCTCCAGCTAGAGGCATCTTCTATATCCTTCAATTTTTGGTTTGCTATCTTACTAGGCAATTCATTTTAATGTGGATTCAGTAGCCATAGCCCACCATTGAATTTTGGTGATCTCCTGGATCTGTGTCCTTTCATCAGTGATCTGGATGAGGGGGTGGGAAGCACCCTGTCCAAATTGATGGATGACACAAAAATATGGGGTGAAACTAACACCCTGGAGAGGAGGAACCAGATTCAGGCTGACCTAGACAGGTTGGGGAAATGGGCAGAGAGCAACAGGATGCAATTCAATAAAGACAAGTGCAAGGTGCTGCATCTAGGGAGAAAGAACTGCCACCATACCTATAGGCTGGGGGGCAACCTTCTCAGTACCACTGAGGCAGAAGGAGATCTTGGAGTCACTGTTGACTCCAGGATGAACTTGAGTTGTCAATGTGGTGAAGTAGTTGGCAGAGCCAATCGCACCTTGTCATGCATCTGTAGGAGCTTCACAAACAGGTCCAGGGAGGTGATTTTTCCCTCTCTATGTGGCACTAGTTAGTCCGCAGCTAGAGTACTGTGTCCAGTTCTGGACGCCGCAGTTCAAGCAGGATGCAGACAACCTGGAGAGGGTCCAAAGAAGAGCCACTTGTCTGATTGGAGGCCTACAGGGAAGGCCCTATGAGGAAAGGCTATGGGACCTTAACCTCTTCTGCCTTTCCAAGAGAAGGCTGAGAGGCGACCTTGTGGTGGCGTACAAATTCATAAGGGGAGAGCAACATGAAGTAGGTGACAATCTGTTTACCAGGGCACCCCCTGGAACAACAAGGTACAATGGCCATAAGCTACTGGAGAGAAGGCTTAGACTGGACATTAGAAAAAAGCTCTTCACTGTCATGGTTGCCAGGATCTGGAATGGGCTTCCAAGGGAGGTGGTGCTCACCCCATCCTTGGGGGTCTTCAAGAAGAGACTGGACAGGCACCTGGCTGGTATCATATGATCCCAGGTTTGGTGACCCTTTTCTTGCCTGCCAAGGGGAGGGGGTCGGACTAGATGGCCCACTGAGGTCCCTTCCGACCCTAGAATCTATGAATCTAGAATATGGAACATTCATAGATATGGTATAGATTAGCAAGTTTCATGGGGATGTAGGATGAAAGAAATCCTGTACACTCTTTTTTAAAATTCCATGATGCACTATGATGGAGAAATGATGAGTTTAATTTGAATTGTAAGAGCAGCAAGATCAGTAGGACCAGTAGAAAGATGTCAGCTGTATAGGAATGGGGAAACAGACCAACCTGTTTTTCCACTGAAGATGAAAAGGTAAGCAGAATTAAAACATTCCACCTACGGACATGGCCTAACATTGTAGCTATTTCAAATTGGAGCCAGTGAACACTTATTCAATGATACTTTAGTTCTGATGACTGATGGCATTTTGACCATAAAGAAATTTTCACATAAAGCTCCACCAGAACCCCCCAAAATACCTAAATTACAGTTTTTTGTTGAAAGCTTTTTGTTTTGTATTAGAAAATGAAACTAGTTTGTTCCCCAACAGCCAATTATTTTCAGGTTTTGGGTGCTGAAAGCAAAACACAATATCCCTTTGGTCTTTGCATTCTTCATTAAAAGCCTCAGCAATTCTGAAGGAAAAAAATGATGGAAGTTAATGATTTCATTTAATTGAAATACATTTCACAACTCTAGTTCCAATCTACTTGTGGCTTCATATTTCAAACAAACTCATCATTGCATTTTCCTCAATATCACAAATATTATTACTACACCATAACTGTTGTCTGTTCCTTACTCACTGGAGTATGTGGAAGTGACTCAAACACAAGGAAAAGAAAGAAAGAAGAAAACAAATGGGAGAGAGAGAGAATAGATTGGTTACTGGAAGACAGTGAACATTTTCAAACTGAAAATAATCTATCATGATTAGGCAAAAATATATGATTGATAAGAAAGATCCCAACCTAAGTACCCAATATATACATGCATCCCACTATCACAAACTATTTTCAAATGCTACATAAAAATTTCAGGGTTGAAATCAGTTTCAGCAGGCTTTTAAGCATCCCAGTCACTTTGCTAGTGATGATATTAGTAACCTTTAATTTTGCATATCCATTCTCCTAGTTAAGTTGTTTTCTTAACTCAGTGAATCAAATGTTTATATAGCAAATGTCAAGTTGAAAATTAATATGTTGTGAAATGAGAAGCAAGGAATAGAGAAATGATATCCAATGAAGATTGCAGACAAAACTTTTGCAATACACAGATTAACCTGGTACAGTTTTCTGATCACTGATGGACATTTGAGGGAACAAGTATCATTTTTGGAGTTTTTTTATGGGTTTTCAGCAGGCATGAAGGGGGTCAGATTAAGTTGACCATGTATTTAGACACTTCATTCTATAAGGGTGATCCAAATTGACATGGTTAGGAGCGTAGGTTCCCTATGTAGTGAATGGGGAGATCTCATCACCTCTAAGGAGTGACCTAGGTCACCTCCATGCTCAGTTGGGAGACACCTATGACGAGCCAATAGAACATGCCAGGCACAGGAGCATTTGAATTTTGGCACAGGCACAGCAAAATTCAAATGTGTCTGAATGTTTGCTATTCCTTGGAGCTTGGTGTCTCACTCAGGCTGTAGCGGAGGTGCTTTCACCATCTTAGGATCCAGATGGTTCAGAAGGAGGCACCTACCTGAACCAAGATGCCTACCTGGCACAGCACTCCACATTTACTCTTGAATACAACCACAGATACTCAAGTGTTCATTCTTGAACAGTACATTTTGTCTAATAGCCAAGCAGTTAGAGCACTTGCCCAGGAAATGTTTTAGGTGCTTAAGAAGTTGATTTATATCTGGCACTAGGTGCCAGTCTTCTCTGTTACTCCATTGTATACCTGGAATAACTATGGCTGTGCAATGAGAGTTAAATTTGACCTATGGTATCCTTTCTACAGTGCTTTTAGCCCCAGACTGCATAAAGAGCTCAAGCCCAGATTCTCCTGATAGCAGCTTGATTGCAAAACATATCCTACATACAGGAGCACAATCAGAGCTACCTCATTCCTGTCTTTCCTAAACGTCTGATGGACTCTGAATAAGCCCAACATCAGTATTTGGAGTTTACACTCTGGTCTACTTATGTCTAATCAAATTGCCTTATGTGCATTAGCTATTAAGTTGAAGATGTGAGTGTCTCTTGATCCCTGGGCACAGCAGAAATGTCATTCCACACCAGATAAAAGAAGAATTATCTTTTCTGTCTCTTCAGGGAAATGCAATACTAAAATAAGTTTTTCAAATTCATGGACCATGATTGAGTATATGTCTGCCCTGGCCAAGGACTGTATTAAGGGGTGCCACAGTGAAGTACAGTACATACAGGTGCTAGCCCTTCAAATGGATGCAATGTATCCCCCTTAGTGTGCCCCTGGGTGTGCACTAATAAGCTCTCCTGAGAGATCATTGGCTCCAGCCTGGTGCCAGGCTAAGGTGGTCATATTACATCCATTTTGGGGCATGGCATATGTGGCACTGAAGCTTCACTGAAGCACATTCCTAGCAAAACATAGACATGAGCTGAGCATCAGATCCAGCAGCCACTGAAATCAATAGCAAAACTTCCATTGCATCCGTGGTATTCTACTGCACACATCTCTGGTGTCGCAGTTGTAATGGGAACTGAGTACTGACTTTTTAAACACTGTGCTGCTTTACAACAGGTCTAGCTGATAGGGTGGTGATAATGCTGGTGCGCTATTTATGTTTCATCTTGGGCAAGTTGCTGTGGTGGGAGCATAACAAGGGGAAAAATCTTTTGTGGGCAGATTCTACAGAACTCAAGAATAGCCTGTGACGACATTCATATAGAAGTAGTGGCTGTTTTTTAATGTTGTCTTTCTTCTCCAGAGGAAGACAGAGAGGAGAGCAGTTATTAGTGAACAGGTCATTTTTGCTTATGTGAACTTAACATGGAAAAGAACATGACAGCTGCTGAGAATATGCCAAGAAAGAGCACTTGAGGGGAAAGGGAAGGGAGGAGGAGGTAGAGAGATTTTTCAAAGGTGGTAATTAGTTCTTGGCACTTAACTGTCTTTTATAACTTACAAACTTTCCCCTCATTAACAGGCCAAGGAAACTTTACTTATAATTTGCATGCTGAATGGAGAGATAATAGTTGAGAGGGGAAACATAAAGAAAATAACCACAATGATATGCATTTAAACCACAAAGCAGTAAATAACAAAACTCAGAGTCTGAGAATGCTAGGACTCTTCAAGTAAATTCCCAGTTACTTGTCTCGCTCCCTACCCTTGAAGCCATTGTTACTAAATGACTTTTTAGCATGCGTTTTCAGAAAAATTTCACGCACACTTCAAAAGCTAAAAATAGCATTTCAGTATTTTCTTGCTCTTAAATGTACCACAACCTGCTCTTTTTCTTTAAAAAAAAATCTATTTTAACTTGTGTTCTACATAACATATATTACAGAATCAGGATCTGAAAGTAGCATCACCAGGATTGCCCAGCTATGTGGTAGGAAACAGCCTTTCCACAAGGATAACAAAATGTATCCATTAGTAAACTAAGTACTATTTGCTGTTACTTTACTGAACTGTACTGTTGTTAAGCAGCTCAAAACTGGCAGTTCAAACCACTGATTATCTATAAACTTGGAAAACAGTGTTTTTCTGCGTAATTTGATCACTTCAAAATTTGCATTTGTGTGCTTTTCAGACTTTATTTTTTGTGAATTCTAGCCCTTTCTATATTCTAATTGCATATGGGGCATTAAAGGACCAGTAAGTGACCAGGGGACAATTTTCCCGGTGCAGAAAGGCTGTAAGTTTTCCTTCTGTAATTACTTGGCATAGACCCTGGTGCAGGAGGCATGCTGTGAAGTAGGTTGGGAGTAGGACTGGGCATACTGGAGCCAGAAGGAAGCTTGTCAGTAAATCTGCGCTACAGAGATTCTGGCCTGTAATGCTGCCCACAGAAAATACACAGAAGCTGGTGCATGTTATAACAGCCAACAGGGCACTCTGATTTATGGCTGAGGACTGTATTAGCTAGCTCCTCAACCAGCCCAGGATTCAGATGACATAAAAGTGCCGTAAAGTAATTTCTCTCTTGTTTCTTGGCCTGCACTTGGTTATGCTATCTTTCTCAGGAAATGCACCCTGTAGCCAGTGCCAGCTTTTAGCTTGCCCTTTTAAAAAGCCTTTTGAATGTGATAGAAATGAATATCCCTCTAGAAACTTGTGAAATAGTCCTATTGAATTTATCAGACAATGAGATCCTAGTTATAGAATTCCATGCAATGGTTAACAATCACCTACAAAAAGCAGACCATTTTCTAATAAGCTCTATAGGATTTTGGAGTAATTACTATAGAACTCTGTGAGACTTCTATAGAACTCTATTATTCTCTTCCTTATTTCATTCTGTTGGATTTTTTTCTTGAAGGGTAAAATCATATGAAAACATTTCCTCTCTGCAGTGGGCCCTTCTGGAAATTGTTATGCAAATCCTCTTCAGCCTTTAGAGGGAATCTCGGAAAAAAGTGTGGCAGACACAGCTCCCTCCAGTCAGGCAATTCTCTTGATTATGGTTCTCAGATTTAAATGGAGTTTAATCAAGGACAGCAAAACCGGAGGAAAGCCAGTTTCCAGGTGTGCCTTCTTGTGCAGATGGTGTGCTGCCAAAGAGAATCAAAAGAGACTTAATTACAAGAATGATCAGCAGAGTCAGGCAGGGTGAGAAATTGTGCGCTCTGATGGAAGCAGATCATTACAAAGCAGTGACAGTTCTTGGCACGTGGGGCAGGAGGAAGCCGCTTCTAAAGGATGACGCTGATTTTTGAAGTCTGTAGAGACCGAGTAATCCATGCTATAATGTTTAAAGCTTTTATAGAAGAAGACATTCTCACCTTCTCTGTTTGGCCTTCTCTGTACGTGTTCAAACCAGCAGGGGAGCTTATGCAGAATGGCTACTTGTCTTCTTGGCTGTACCAGTGTCCTTTCCAGGCTGCTTCCATTCACCTGATGCATCCAGCATTTGGTAGATCCTAGAATGTGCTAGCAAGAACAGGCAATGCATTGGTCTACATTTTTAGACGGAGGTGTTACAGAATTAATTATTTCTACTGCCAAGCTTCAAATTAGAGCTAGGGCTCTGCTATGCTGCATGCTGATCTGACAATGGCTGTATCTACACATGCGCTTAACTGTGGATTAAACAAATTAGCTATGGAGTAAAGCAACACCATCTACACATGAAATGCTGTTAGGCTGCAGTAAACTAATGAATGCTACCATAAAATAGTACTGCTGGGGACATATAGACACTGACCGTGGGTGTAAATTGTACCTGGGCAGCCGGGAACCAGACTTCTGTCAGCTGCCTAGTCACATGACTCCACACTTTCAGCATCCTTATGTTCCAGCCAGCCCCTCTGATGCCCCACCTGGAGCTGGGACTGAACCCTATGCTTCTGGTCCTGGTATAAACTGCTTCACCCCGGCTCAAATTGCTGCTATCCTGGGTGTATGTGTAGATGCTGTGCCTGGGAGTAGTTTACTCCAGCTCAAACTACTCCAGAGTTTATTACTTTGAATTAATTGTGTGTGTAGATGTACCCACGTAGGAAGAAATAGTGCCTGCCTTAGCGAATTTATAGACTGAATGGGCATGTGCACATGTGGTATGCAGTTCTGCAGACCCATCTGTGGCACCATGCACACCACACATGCGGGTGTTCCCTGTGCTGCTAGTTTATAGCACAGAGGTGATGGTGTGGGAGGGGGGAGTGACACCAGGATATCCCAATGTCAAAAAAACCTGTGCTAAAAAAAAGCAGGGCAGTGCATGTGGTAGCAGTGTGTGTTGCCTAAAATAGGACCCTAGCCAGCTGGAGCCATGTTCTGCTGCCCGCCAGGCTCTCTGCTGCTGGACTCCCGGGAGGCCCCCAAGACCCCAGGTAAAGCTTCTGGGGCCAGCCTAGGTGCTGGCTTCAGCCTCCCTTGCCTCCAGTCTCCCCACCTGGGGCAACTTGCTGTGTGCCAGAGTGTGCTTGCATGGGTGTTCCCCAGGGACAAGTAGCAGCAGCCTGAGTGCTGCTGCTATTTGTTCCTGGGGAAACAGACATGCATGCTTGTCTAGTCTAGATGCACCCTGTGAGTCTTTAGAGCCACTTTTCATAGACCATGTAAGCACCCTGAAGTTCACAATCATATACTAATACCAGGAAATGTGAATGATCAGGTTTTGCCACTTACTTACTTATGTATTTTTTAGCTATGGAGTAGAGTACAGCATTGTTAACAGTAACATACCATATTTACTTGACTATAAGATGAGGTTTTCCCCCCAATCAGTCTGGGGGAAAAAAGCTTGTCTTATATTTGCATATAGGGAAACCTCATTAAACACATCGTCTATCATTAAGCTGCTGCCAAAAGCAGCATGTGCTCAGTAATGGAAACCAAGTATGAAGTTGATTAAATGCAGGCAACGTTAAGCATGACTATAAAACACATGCCCCATATTAGGCAAAAAGATGGATCAGAACTGTGTGTGTGTGTGTGTGTGTGTGTGTGTGTCCCTTAAAAAAAATGGGTGGATGTTCCCTCTGCAGGACTGGGCCTTGAGGTACTGCAATACCAGGCTAGGACATAGGAGGGCCATAGCCAGCCCTGGCACCCTCTCCTTGCTACATTTGAGGTGCTGATGGAAACCTACCACAAGGATAGGTTAATGTAACCCATCTGAATAAGATATATGGTAGTGCCCATTGTGCTCAGTCTCCCTCACTGAGTAGAGTTGAGCTGTGGGGTCTCCATGGCTTGAAGCACTGCTGACTCTGCTGGGGCTCAGCCCAATGAACCACATGGCAAATCATTAGACTTTTGGATTTGGACTAATAGAAAGCATAATTTGTACTATATATACATATTACATATAAGTAAGTAGAAAAGTACTGCTTAAAAGTGCATTTGTGGAGTACCTGTGCTAAAACTTGCATTAGTTTCAAAAAAGGTAAAAGGTGTCAGTTCTGAATTAACTAAGTTTGTGTGTGTACCTGCCGGAGAAAGTCATTGTTTTCAAATGTGCTTTTCTGTTCCACGTACTCAGGCAAAGCAGGGTCTGATAGGTGGGGGGGATGCAGGGGAAAGAAGTTGTGGGGCCAAGGCCAAGGGGGCCACCTGATTCCCCCCCCGGATTTATTTTCCCTTCTATAGCAGTGAGAAGAGAACAAATTCAAGACAAACCTCCAGTAATTAGCTTCTGTACCTGTAAAGATGATAACAAAATATTAATTTTCCATATATAGAATCTAATTATTGTGTTTGTCTTAAATTCAAGTAAATTCAGGTTGTCTTATATTCAAATAAATATGGTAAGTTTCAGGAAAGGTTTTTGATTCTTCAGGAGCTATACTGAATTTTAAAACACTTTCCTGGTCCTAGTAATTTAAAATATTAAGTGTGAGACTTAGGTCAGGATCTTGCTACTCATCAGGGGCATAACTAAAGACTTTCACACCCTGGGCAAAACTCTCCTGTGTTCCAAGGTGTAGGGGGATACTGAGCACTGGAGAGCTGAGGGATCGAGGGGAGGTTGTCTTATCTGCCCCGGGTGTCCCTGTACCTTGCTCCTCAGGCTACTTCAGCCTGGCTCCTATGACTGGGTGCTGAAGGGCTGTTTTTGCCACAGTAAAGACCTTCATTCTGGCACCCGCACTTAGTCAGTGCCTGGGGCTGTTGCTCCAATCACTCCCCCACAGTTAGCCTTCTGCCACAGGGCTGCATCATTTCATCCACTAGTAAGCTAAATGGAGCTTCATGTAAGTATGCCAAGTGCTCACGGGAACCATTTGTCTAATGGTGTTACCTTGGCAGAGCCTTGGGGGTGGGTACTATCTTTATTTGTACATTGCTTAACACGTAGTCAGAACTCCTGATTAATAATCCAATGTATAATAAATGATAATACATTTTTAAAGGTACACTCAGTCAAAATAATCTTCAACTCTGTTAACTGAAATAAGGGAAGAACAGATGTATCCGTTTGACTTTCCTATTAGGCCTATCACAGCACTTTGACATGGCACTTCAGTTGTCTATCATGCCTTGTATCAAAAGATCAAATCTATAATTAGCTTATCAGGAAGTAATAATGCTACTATTAATGATGGTGGATGGTGTTTTATTCCAGTTTTTGAAAGCATTTTATGGCCATGACAAAGGGGCTTAATACTTTGAAATCAAAGGAAGGATTCCCACTGACTCCACTGGGGTTTCGATCAGGCACTCAGTGGGTACATCTACACGTGTGCCCGACTGTGCAGTTGTTACTGCACAGTCATTTAATAAAGCAAATACTAAATGACTGGACTGCACAGTAACTGCCAGAGCTATGCAGTCCCAGTGCCGCATGGGTTGTTTCTGACCCTACTGCTCAGTCATTGCTTGTTGCTACTGAACAGTAGTGGTGACATCATGGTTTATGCCCACTGACGCTACATTGCTGCAGTGACAAGCTACGTTGCCATAACTCATCACTACGGTGATGCAGTGTCTTGTGTAGACATGCCCAGTGACTACAGGTGGGAGATGGAGCCCATACAGAAGTCAGTGGCAGAACTGGGATTACACTCTGGTAATTTTGGCTTCTAGCCTACGTTCAAATCAACTAAACTGTGACCTAAAAACTACATAAGAACAGAGTAGTGAACTGGAAGGGTTCTTGTCATGCTGCCAAGTCTCAGAGAAGAACAAATGGGAAGAGAAAAGTAGAGTTGTGCAAGTTTAGGTAAAAAGAGGAGAAGGTGATCTTGAATCCTCCCATTTTTCCCATCATCATTTTGTCCCATTTTCTCATTTTCTTCCTCTTTTTCTGCACTATTTACTTGTAGGAACTTTCTTTTTTGCAGCTCCATTAGTGCAGATTTCACTCCTGCCATTCTGTTGGCTGCCTGCCTGATGATAATTGACAGGAGATGCATCTTCTGGCAATATTGAATCACTGAGAAAAGTGGACTAGCAGGATACTTAATATAATACAGGGCTCTCCAAGTGCTCTACAAACATTAATTAATTAAGTCTCACAACACTCTTCTGAGGAAGGCAAGAATTTTCTGACACAGTTAGGGTAATACAGTGGCTAAGGTTACTGTTCCCTCAAGTGTCTACTAATTCCAGGTCCCTCCATCTTTTGGGCACTCTAGCTCCTGGCTTGGCATCCAAAAACTTTGAAATTCAAAATAAAACCTTTTTTGAAAAGCTGTTTGAAGGGACTTTTTTCCAAGGTCACAGAAGTAGTCACTAAGAGCACCCAGACCAAGCTCCAATGTTAAGCTAACCTTACCAACAACATTAATCAAAGTAAATCCATTTTGGGGGAAATTTAATGTAGATGCTAAGCAAGTAACTTGGAAGTCACCATCCAAAATTAAGGAGGTCTTGTGACACTGCTGCTTCAATCCATTCTCACTTTTGGTATTTAGGAAACCAGACATATAATCTCTATCACTGTAGGGGATCTAAACACTCACAAGCTTTTCTTTCTGCTGCTGTCTGCCAATTTTTGCCCAAAGACATAATGACTATTTTAGGTAACTTCATACTGTGACAAGGCCTGTGTTATGTAAATGAAGACATTTGAGAATGAATTAACAGACAATTGTAAGGTAGCCCAATTTTGGAGAAAACAGTTAAGTAATTTTTGCAGGATTTAAAACTTATTTCATCCTGTTGACTCAAACATTTTTTACCTTCTCATATGCTTTCTCTCATCCTAAAACCTGTTTTTCTTTTTTACCTGCCTTTTAGCTATTTACCCAAATCTGTTCACCCCAGTGTGGTTTTGTTTGTGTCAAAGTAAGTTCGGTGCACTCAGTCCTATAATGTCTATGTACACTGAATTTCCATAAATGGCAAAGGGCCAACTTCTCAATTGATACAAATCTGTCTCAAAATAGGGCTTCTTAAAGGCATTAATTACAGAGCATATACTCTGTGTGTAATGTTTACAGCTAGGATTTTTAAAGTATCTGAGGGGAAGGAGGTACCCAACTTCACTAAAATTCATTATGAGTTGGGTACCCTGAGTACCTTAAGTTTCATTACATATGGGATATTGAAGAATATGTATTAACAATATCAGTTTGATTGTGGCTGACTTCTGGATGAAGGAATGGAATGAACTGCTCCAAGCTGCTGTTGCTCCAGCTATTCCCAAGAGGTGCCCAACAAAGGAACAGATGGGAACAGGAGACATGTCTCTGTCATAAAAACCAGTTGCATGACCTACCATGTAGGGATGCCGGTGCAGACATGGCTGATTGGGTGAAAATCTGACTCCACGTTTCATAAGGTATCAGATAAAGACATTTCAAAATATAGTGTCTTTTGTAACTTATGTCTGCGGAGCTCCTTGTGGAGCTCCAGGCCGGTTGCTGTTTTCAGAATGGGAGGGGAGGAAGGGAGTGAGCCTGGGGTTTTTTCATCCCCTCCTGGAGGGCGTGGGGGGCTTCGATTTACCCACCACACCCTTCAACACTGGCTGGGGAGCCCCAAGTATGAGTTCCCTTCACTGCTGTTCCCCCTTCCCATTCTGAAAACAGCCAGCACTGGCAGAAAGCCTGGCCATTGCTATGGGAACCAACACTAAACTTCTGTTTGGTCTGGGGTCATGTAGTTAAGAGCACTGCAGAAATCATTCTGAGTCAAAGCTGGGAACTGCACTTCTGCCTATACCCTTTGATGAAGTCCTTTGATGGAAGTAACCACAAGTATGTGCAGGTGTGCCACAGATAAGATAATTCAGAGATTAGGGCAGAAGGTCTGTGAACAAATATGATTTAGTTGTCAAAGAATTATCTTAGGCTATGGGAGACCTAGATTAAAGTTCCTGTTCTGTTAGAAACTTCTTTTGAAAACTTGGAAAAATCATTTAGGCCCAGATCCACAGAAAGGCTTTGGTACCTGAGTCCAAGAGTGAAATCCTCAGTACTTCCTCTTGACCACTTAGCTGGATATAGACCTTCAGTTGCCTATGTTTTTTGCCAGTAAAGTATTCTAGGCACCTGAAATTCTGTTTGTGTACAGGACCACAACTGATACCATCTTGGCATGCCTGAGCAGTTTAGTGACTATTTCCAACTAAAACTGTCTGGAATTATCAATATAAGTGTCTCTCTCCTATTTCTGAATGGTCCTTTGCTTGGTAGTAACGCCATTCTTTTGTGAGGTGGGATGGTGCATTTGAACAATCTCTGGCTAAGCAGGACATTGAACTGAGGTCTCCCTCTTCTTTGGTGACTGTTTAACCACTAGGCTATTACATGGAAGTGAAGGCAGTGCCTCTTCTGCTACTTGGTTTTTAAAAGGAAAGAATTAGCAGTCACCATTCTCCAGAAAAGGTGACTCAGGCAGCTCTGAATGCTGCCGGGGGTCTCTTCCATAAGGGGGGTGGGGGACCCACCCCTCCCACATAGTTTTCCCCCCACTCCCACACAGTCCCCTGACACTCACAGTCCTCCTTACCGACACACAGTCCCCCCAAACTCACAAACCCTCCCCACAATCCACCCATAAACTCTACACCCTCAAACCACCCTAATGAACCCCCTGTCCACATACCTACCCTCAAACTTAACAGCCCCCAAACCTCCACACAAGCCCCACTCCACCTGCACAAACCTCACCCCACAAACCCTATACCCACCCACAAACCCCTCTCACAAACCCCTATACCCACCCCTATACCCCTTCCCCCACAAACCGCACATCCCCCACAACAAATCTCACATCCTGCATGCCCAGCCTTCAGACAGGATGGGACAGGTGGGAGCCATGGCTGCAGGGGAAACTGCCATACTGCAGCCCTGCCCTATGCCCACACTGGTCCTGGGATATTCAGCTCCAGCCCGGGTGGTGTTCCTAGTCCCAAGAACCACTTGGGTGTGATGGGCTGGGGGTAGTGGAGGAGGTGGCAGCAAGGGGGGCGTTGTGAGAAAGATATGGGGGTTGGGGATGGGGGAGCACTTCAGGTAGGAGAGGTCACCAGAGCTGGGCTTAGTGTTTCCCTGCCCCACTAGAGCAGCCTGTGCAGGGGGAGGCCAGCCTGGAATGAAAGGGGCTTGACCAGCCCAGTCTCTAGGCCTCAGTCAAGGATTTCCCAGGAACAGCATGGGGATTGCTGCAGCCTGGGCACAGGTGCAGGGAGCAGAACAGTAAGGGCCGGCACTGCTCAGAGCCGCAAAGCAGCAGGTGGTATAGCTGCAGTAGGACTCATGTCCTGGTGCTGGGACAGAGCTGCTGCCAGGAGAGAGCTAGTGGGGGGCAGGCAGGGGCTGCAGGTCAGGAATGAAGGGCACTGGTGGAGCTGTGGGTTGGGAGTAAGGGGCATGGGCATGGGCAGGGCACTAGCATCCCAGGGCTGCTCAGCACCCCACATCCTGGGGAGTGAAGGGGTTAGGGACAGCTCTGATTTTTCTATGATAAAAACCAAAAGCAATTGCCAAAGTGTATAGATATTTAGAATTCATTTTATTATGATGATAGACACACTGGCAGGCTTTCTTTAAAATTGTAAATATATCAATAAAACAGTGCCCAAATGATCACTCTCTATATAGTGGCATTTCATTTTAATTGTAGAAGAACATGGATTTTGGGTATTTTAATGAGAGATTTTTGGGATTTTTTTTATTAGAGAATTTGCAATTTTTAAACAGGGAACATCAGGATCCCTGCTGCTGCATTAACTCATGAGACCTGAGGCAGAGGAGCCTACCCAGGGCCAGCATCCGGGACCCAGGTAGAGGGCAGATGAGGTGGCTGACCTCCTGGCCAGGTGGACATGCTTTGACAGTTCAAAGCAGGCTGCCACAATGAGCACATTCTGGGCGATAGCTGCCCAGATGGCATCACAAGACATGAGAGCAGTGTTGCATGAAGGCCAACTGTACAGCCATGGCCCACTGGCAGCTGGCTCAGAGATGCAGGAGGCTGTGATGCAGTTTCTGTACCACAGTACAGGTGGTTGTGTGGTCCCCAACTGGGTCTGGCAGGTGCCCAGCCATGGGGCCACAGGTCCAAGGGAGAGAATGCTGTTGCTGGTGGCAGCAGCCAGGAAGCAGCCCCCACTGCCAGACTGCTGCAAATGGGTAGAGGGCGCAGGGGCCATTCTAGGTTAGGGCTACTTCAGCAGTCTAGCTGGCACAAGGGGCTAGTGTGGACTTCAAAAGCTCCCTGAGCTGGTTGCCAGCACAGCTTTTTATACTGGTGCTTTTTATAACCACGGGTGCTGGCCCCAGCCTTTAGCTCTCCTTGACTGCAGATCTGGGAGGAGATGGGCAGGGTCAGTTTGTCCCAAGCGGGACAATTTGCCACACACCAAAGTGTATGTTCAGGCATGTATGCTGAGGCACAAATCTCCAGCACAAATTTGTGCTGCTGCTATTTGAGCTGCTGCAATTGCACATGCCTGCATGTGTGGATGTGCCCAATGTGGGGAGTTTCAGGCTTCCCCGGATGTCAGCCCCGGGCTGGCAGGGAGCACGGGGCTGGTCCTGTTCTCCCTGGGGTGGGAGAGCTGTCTCAGCTGCTGGGAAGCTGCCTCCCAGCCATGTGGAGATCAGGACCTGTCCTAGTCTCCACATGACTGGGAGGCAGCTGCCTGGTAGGCAGAACAGCTCTCCCAGCCACATGGAGATTGGGACACATGGCAAAGGGCATATTAGTACCATATATATTGTTGGCATTTTGGTTTCTGGATGCACAGTGTCACCTGTGAACTAGCTGGAGTTGCATAGCTCTACCATGCTCCCTGTGGTTGGGAAGCATAATAGAACTGACCTGCATTCATTGCCCTGTTATCCAGAGGTTGTTCATAGGTAATCACCCCAAATACTCCATTTTGAAGAATATGTAGAGAACAAGTTAATTTTTAAGAAAAAGAAATTAAAACATGAATATTGCTAGTGAGATCACCATTTATTTCTGAAAAAGCCTGGATGTGAGCTTATAAACCCCCTGGGTGAAATGTAGACACTAAATTACACCAATGTAACTAAATAAGATCAGTATATATTCATGTTTCCATACACAGATAAGGAGTATTATAATTCTAAGTTAATTGGGAAAGTCAAGAATGCGTTACCAGATGATCTTGTAGGAAATGGCTGAGTACCATACTGTAGAAACAATTTTCAGAAGTGTTTAACTCTTATTTTGTTAATATTTTATTTTTGCAAATCAGCCTGGAGACTAATCCTCAGTATCTACCTGGTAAGTTTCAGCTTTTAAAGTTCAGCTGGTTTTTGCATGCATAAAGAGTCTTAACTTCTTTGTATAGCATATATTTTTCATCCTTGCATAAGTTAAAAATGAACTGATTTTGCTCACAGTTACCAAAAAAAAAAAAAAAAAAAAAAAGGGTAAAAACCACCCTTGGGCTGAGACCCAGCATGGAAAATGTCAGTCAAAAGAACTCTCAAGCAAGTTATATTCATAGTAAAACAGGCACTTATATTGGAAATGTTAAAGTAACTCTGCTGATGTCATTCAATAAGTGTGAATAATAAGTTGTTAACATTCTTTTATTAACTCAGAATATGATGATACAGAATTAAGGGGGGATTCTTATGCTTTGTGTTGTAAGCAGCAACTGGCCAAAGCCCCCACCCAGAATTTCTGGGTTCACTACATATTTACCCTGGACCTCGTTATTAGGCAATACTTTCTGAGTTGTAAGCACTGAGACAAGGAAAACTTTAGTTGGGGAAAGGAATCAAAGCATTACCAACAGATAATATGACAACACCCAGTGTCCAACAGACAAATGTTCATTTACCACATCACTGTCTCTTTCTCTGTCTGTTAAACCTTACTCCTGGCTTTGGAGTAAGGTGGACTGCATAGTTCCACATCCCTGATGCACACTTAGGCCAGGTACAGACATTACGCATATACTGGTATAAGTGCCAGAAAACTGGTTTATACCCAAACAGAATAGAAGTGTGGTCTATATCCATAACAGAACACATAGACTAGTTGAAATAGGGTGGAATCCAGTCTAAGATAGACCTGGATCAATGTGCAATCAAACTTAATTTATTTAGGTTAGACTGGTGCATCATATTTCTGTACCAGATCCCCTATTGATTCATGTTAGGTTGCTGTCTGCTGGCATATTAGGTGCCTCTGTGTCTCCCCACTAGCCCCCGCATGCAGTGGAGTACATTAACTCACCCCGTGCTCATCTGCTCCAGCTGAGTGCCCACTCAGCCCCACCCTCACAGAGCTGAACAGCAAAGCATGGACCTGGCAGCCAAACAGGGGTATTCTGGCCACTCAGCTGTGCTCAGCCTTCTCCAGCATCCTGGGGAGCCTGCTGGGAGGTATGCGGGAGTACACCCAACCTTCTGCCTCAGCCAGTACAGGCAGCCTGCATGCCTCCCCCATCACAACAAAAGGCAAAAGTGTGTTCTGTTCACTTTCAAATGAACATATGCTGCTCACAGACATCCATATAGGTTTGATCAATTCTGCCTCAGGCTTTTTGAATGTCTGTACTTAGCCTTAGACTCTACTTCTTTCTGCTCTATTATTTAATTCCATTATAGTGACTAGTTAGGAGGGGCCTCTTCATCAACTTTCAGAGTCCTCCTAATAATACAGGATTCCCAGAAGGAAAACTGCAGCACATAGGGGCTTTAAACAGAATCTTTGACACTTACATCTCATCATAAAGTAGGACTCCTTTCCCCTCTTCTCTCCTCTAACTCCAGTTCCTCTAGTTGTGGTGACTACAAAGTGTCACTCTAGGAAATCTGAGTAAAAAAGAAGTTTTCTTGTAGGCACGCTTTCCCTGTTCACCAGCAGATAGGGTAGAGAACTCTTTCTTCTATGGAGCACTATCCATGTGAAGGTTTAGCTAAATAGATACAGATAAAGCAGTTCTGGGGCTGTTGGAACACAGAGTTTTGCACTGTAGTGGGTTGCACAATACGGTCTTTGCTTTTCCTGGGGCTGATTTGCACCCCCCAATACAAGTTAAACAAAATCCTGTGGTCTTTTCCCAGACCCTCAGAGACTGCCCTGGCTTGATGCTACCTTCTGTAGCATCATAACCTTCCCTCTCTCTCTCCTCTGCTCCCCTCCCTGGGAGCTTTTAACTTCCTCTGGGCCACCCAATTAGCCTAATCAGCTGTTACAGCCCTCCAAGGCAGGCCTGCAATCACCTTCTTACTGCCTGCAGCTGGGCTGCAACTCCTGAAATGTGCAGCCTGCTACACTCACCCACTACAGAGTTAGGCTGCTGGGCTTACAAAGATTTTGATAAAAAGCTGAAAATGCAAGAAAAATGGATTTTAGGCAATCCATTCTCATAAGCAAAGATTTGTGTCTTCATAGTAATACATTTTTGATAGTGTCCTTTTAAATGATGTTGGTATAGATGTTGTAGTGGTTGAATTTCAGTTTATAATATAATTTCATGCTGTGCCTTGAAGCAACAATCTTTGGTCTAAATTCTCACCTGAGGCAAACTGGCATAAGTCACTTCAATTCAGGGCCAGCCCGTCCTATCCTGCAAAACCTGCAGCTGCATGGGGCCCCACAGCCAAGAAGCCCCATGCATCCAGTTGCTCACTAACCTTCCTCTGTCCACCACTGGCTTCATATCTGGCTGCTTGCCACCCCCCACACTGCTGCCGCTGCTGCCATCAGCTTCTTCAGGTGCTGGCCACACCCCCACCCCCACCATCGACGCCAGGTTCTTCACTGCAGGGGGTCGCAAAATTTTATCTTGCAGGGGGTCCCAAAATTTTTTGAGCTAGCCCTGCTTCAAATCAAGGGAACTATTTGCATTAGTTAAAGGTCTGGCTTTCTTGGGTTCTGTGGCTGGCTTTATTAATAATATCCAGTATTGCCAAAAACTAGCATTTTAAATCATGAGTCAGTCCTTTGCCCCCAAGATCGAGTGTTTTAAAAACAGAGTGACTATATATCCTGGTTTGGCCAGGATATTCCTGGATTCTGTAGCCTAGTCCTGGCCAGTTGGTCAAAAGTCCAGGACTGGAGTCCAGCAAGGAGGTGGAGCAGCATGGTGAACCATTCAGGTAGGTGAGCAAGCACTGCAGCAGCTGTGTGGGAACAAGGATGTGCCATGTTCAGGGGCAGTGGCACCTGCTCCAGTCTACACACCTTGCTCCCACAAAACACTAGTGGTGCCTGAGCAGCTACCATCCTGATGCACCATGTCACTCCACCTCCCCATCAGACTCCAGCCTAGTACTTTTGACCAGCTAGCCAGAACTGGGCTATGGAATGCAGGAGTGTTCCTGCCAAACCAGAACATATGGTCATCCTATTTAAAGGTCACATAAAATAGTAAACTCTTTTAATTTACTTTCAGTTTTTCCTTTTCTTGAAGGTGTATTTCTAAGCTTTCCTTGGCAACAAGATAGAAAAAACAGGTAATATGATATACGGAAAGGTATTTATTTACCTACATCTCATTTATTACAATCGGGGGGTGGAGGGAAGATGATTAAATACAGGTTAGGTAGTTACATGTTTAGAAAGTCTGAACTTAGATTCTTATCTAATCACATACCTCCAGGAGCTGGGGCATTAAGAATAACATGAAACTTGGAAATTCTGAATATCAAGTTTGAGTCTTAATATAATTTTCAATGTAAATATAGTGTTGTCTAAAAAAATAACGAGAGAAAAATAAGACAACAAATTTGCACAGCAGGGTGTTAGTGTAGTGTTGAGCAAATATATGTTAGCAGATTGTTTAAAAGTTGACTTCATAAATATTAATTTGAGGACTGTTTAAAATAGGCATTAAAATAGAATCATAGAAAATTAGGGTTCGAAGGGACTTCAGGATTTTATCTAGTCCAACTCCCTGCTTAACGCAGGACCATTCCCAACTAGATCATCCCAGCCAAAGCTTTGTCTAGCAGGCCTTAAAAGCCTCCAAGGATGGAGATCCCACAATCTCTCCGGGTAACCTGCTCTGCTGTTTTACTACCCTCCTAGTGAGAAAATTCTTCCTAATATCTAACCTGAACTTCCCTCACTGCAACTTAAAACCTTTGCTCCTTGTTCTATCATCTGCCACCACTGAAATCAGTCTATCTCCATCCTCTTTCAAACCAACTTTCAGGTAGTTGAAGGCTGCTATTAAATCCCCACTTGGTCTTCTCTTCTCTAGACTAAATAAGCCCAGGTCCCTCAGCCTCTCCTCATCAAGTCATGTGCCCCAGTCCCTGAACCATTTTTGTTGCCCTCCGCTGGACTCTCTCCAATTTGTCCACATTCTTTCTGTAGTGGAGGGCCCAAAACTGAACACGGCACTCCAGATGTGGGTTCACCAGTGCTGAATAGAGGGGAATAATCACTTCCCTTGACCTGCTGGCAACACACCTACCAATGAAGCCTAGTATGCTTTTAGCCTTCTTGGCAACAAAGGCACACTGCTGACTCGTATTCCACTTAATGTCCACTATAACCCCCAGGTCCTTTTCTGTAGAGCTGCTGCTCATCCAATCAGTTCCCAGCCTGTATTGGTGCATGGGATTGTTCCATCTTAAGTGCAGGACTTTGCATTTATCCTTGTTGAACCTCATGAGAGTCCTTTTGGTCCAATCCTCCAATTTGTCTAGGTCACTCTAAATCCTACCGTCCAGTGTATCTACTACTCCCCCTAGCTTGGTGTCATTTGCAAACTTGCTAAGGCTGCACTCTATGCCATCTTCCAGGTTGTTAATGAATACATTGAACTAAACGGGCCACAGGACTGACCCCTGAGGCCTTCCACTTGATACCAGCTGTGAACTAGACATTGAACCATTGATTATAGTCTCTGGGCCTAATGATGCAGCTAGTTTACTATCCAGTCTGTACTTCCTTAGCTTGCCTAAGAAAGTACTAACTATTATACTAACTGCATAATAATGTTTCTTTCTGTAAAGAAGAAAAAATGTCTTGAGATACTTGAAGCATTTCCATTTCCATATTTTTGTATTCCTTCAATTTAAATGTAACTACATTTCATTTTGGGATTTTTTAAAGTGATAAAATGTACTCAGTGTAATTCTTGTTCTCCACAGAATGTTTATAAGGCTCTCCGTAAACTTAGTTGGTATATTCAGCAATTCCATTTTAGGGGTCAATACTTTTCCAAGGAAGTGTTTTCTTAATCGTGTAATTTCCAAAATACTTTAAAACAAAGAACTTTCTTTTGCGGGTAAGAGAAGGACCAACTAAGAAAGATCTTTTTAACTTTCCAATTTTCTTCTTGATTTACTGCCCTGCTGTCAGTCCATCTGACTTCCAAATAGCTTCTTTCAAAATTATCATTTATTATTCACACAGTGCTTTATGAAAGAATGGTACATTAGAGACAAATTAAACTGACAGGTTTGTGCCCCAAGGAAATTACAGTCTGAATAAGGCACAAAACCACAAAGCACTACAATACAAGGTGGGGCATGTAGGAAGAGTGGGTGTAAGTTACAAGAACAAAAGACCATAAGATATATATATATTGCTAGAGCTGGATGGAAAATGGTGAGACTTTTAGCAGCCTATGTTGCAAGAAGTTGGTCTGCTGAGACCTCTCTCAAGCTATTCAGAAAAGAGGCTGAGTTTTCATAAAAAGTTATTGGCAAGAAGTTCTTTCCTTTTTTTATCAAACATTGTAGCAGGGCACTAAGGTGCCTGCTACTTTGAGAGCAGAGATAGGAACCCAAGTGCAGGTTGCTGGGACAACTGCTTAATGAGGGAAGTGGATGCACCTGCACCTGGCCTGTTGGTTGGAAGGGGCAGGGCCTGACTTCTATATAAATCCCAGGCCTGAGGCCAGGGGGGAGTTCCCTGCTGGCCACCAAGGGGGAAGGAGCTCTGCCTGAGTGAATAAAGAGGAGAGGCTGGACTGCATGAGCAGCCTGATATTGGTCAGAAATGGAGCACCTTTGGGGTGGCTTGAATGATGTTTCAGCTAGGTGGCTAGAATATGTGTTGTGTTGTGTTGTGTTTGCTGTTTTCACCGGTGACTTGGGTGAGGCTATAAGGGGACAGAGGAGGCCTCATAGGGGACTCACGGTAGCATGGGGACCCCAGCCCCAGAGAGGGGAGCAGTGATTGAGAAGCCCCAGAGAGGGGGGTGAGGCTGCGGTGAGCCTGAGCACCAGCGAGGCTTGGAGCATGGTAAAGGGGTGGTTGGAGCCACACATAGCTCATAAGGCTAGGGGGCCCTGCAACTCCCATTACAGAATGGTGTCAGAGTATAGCCAAAAGCTGTGTCCAAGAGGACGGAAAGGCAGCCTCCTTATTACCTAGTCAACATCAAAGACATGACAGTTGAGACTTGAGGGTGCTTTTAGGCAAACTTGGCATGGTAAGGGGGCATCAGGGGAGAGCACAGCGACCCCTAGGATGCTGCCCCATTACAAACATAAACATTGGGAAATTGGGACTGTCTTTATTTATTGCTATGATACATACCTTCTTAGACTATCCATTCTTGCTCCCCACAACACACATTTAAAAGATAATCATGACAGTTGAGGAAGTGTCCTGGAGGTCATTAACCTAATGCTAATAGGCAGAATTCAGTTTTGTATATTAGATTTGAAAGAGCTTCCTGACTCCAGCTTAATTGGAGCTTAAGTGACTGAAACAATGAATTAACTCCTTGACTAGGAACCACAGATGTACACATCCATGTACTTTTCTGGTAATGTTAACTGTTCCCTCACCCTATTTCTTCAATGGGATTAGAAGGCTGTGCCTTATTTTCATTCACTGTGAAATGAATAGAGAAGTCAGTTCTTAAGACACCAGTAACAAATTCTATAGTGTTTTCTGGATACTTGTAAGTTTAGTGGAAAAGCAATTACAGGGGTCAAAGTCTATATATTCCAGCAAGCAATTCTGTTTATAAAATCAGTTGAGCTAGGATGTGGGCAGTGAGGCAAGGCTTGCTTGAGTCACTTTTTTCTGGGGATGGCAGGCAGGCCATCCCTAAATGAGACTGTTTTGAAATCGTGGTAGCTGCCTAAGGGCCCTTATTACGGCTGTATGAAGCTTCGGGTGGTGACTCAATTTGGAAGAGATTTGGCCAGATTTGGTGGCCGAATCTCCGAATCCAAATCAAATCATGGGAACCAATTTAAAGGTCCGAATTGATTCAAAACTCTCCAAATCTTTGGAAAAGATTCAGAAAGTTTTGATTCGGGCAGTCCCCGGTTGCTGCAGCAGGGAGCTGCAGCTGGACTCCGAGCTGATAAGTACTAGGGGTCAGGGAGGGGGAACTGCGGGAGGGGGCAGGGGACCATGGGGGGGGACCACTGCCAGCCCCCTGACTCCCCTGCTGCTACGCTGCCCTACGCTGCATGGGGGGGCTCTGCCATGAGCCCCTCTGACCCTACCCTTGCTCCCCCAGGCCCCCTGGAGCTGCCCTGCCTGGGCCAGCTCCAGCCCTTTAAGAAAAAACAACCCAAGAAAAGCCCTGGGACTCACTGCTGGGCAGTAGGGATCGCCCCCTGCCTGGCAGCATAGCAGCAGTCGAATCTTTGTATCAAATTTGGCTGAATCAAATTGGGACAGTGATTCGAATCACCGAATTGAATCACTGTCCCCCTAATCAGCCACATCCGAATCCAAAGCAAATACTAGCTGCTTCACACAGGCCGAGCCCTTATTCCTCTCTCAGATCCCTGTGACCATCTCACCAAGATTTTCAGCACATACGCCAAGACAGAATTATGGATGAGCAGAGGCTGTCACAGACCTGTCGTCCCCCCTTTAGACTTGATTTACTTGGTTTTAGACTTGATTTAGACCATTAAGCCAAAATTCAAAGGCCAGAATGAGTCCAGAGACTCTAGATGTTCAGTGACACAGAGATTGTAGCTTTTGCCAAAGAGCAGCCTGATTGAGCTGCTAACTGCCTTTTACCTCAGTATGAGCACCTTTTTCTGTTGGGGTAAAGTCCCTTAGCTTTTCTTCAACTAAGAAGTGTCCACAAGACAGCAGAGGATGCAGTTTAATGTCATGCCCAAGACGAAGAACTCATCAGCACATACACCAGGCTCTGTAAAGAACAAATGTGCCAGTTGTTGGACAAGTATATTATGGGGAGATGATCACTGGCTACATATAGCTGCCTAACCTAATTCTTAAATTTCCACAGAAGACTGTTGCTTTAATTTTTGTAGTAAGTGGGCCAGCTGGTTAGCATGTTAGCAGGCCAGGACAACAAGACTGTCTTAGAAGTGTACTGGAGGGACTTTGACAGAGGTCCAGGGAAGGGGACAGTCTCTACCTACCTCTGTTCCCTGTTCTTTTTTCTACTGGAGGCATTTAATGGACTTATCAGCACATTATCCAGGTATCAGATATTAAGTTAAATTTACATGAAAATGCCCTTGCCCTTCACAACTACTGTGTTCAGTATATTTTTTGTGTTTTGCTGGAGTTTCTTCTCCTCCTGCTAGGCCTTATTATTTCAGCTTTGCATGCTGTGGAGTTGATGCTTCTCCCACTTGGCACCCCCTACACTGCCCTTCAACATCTCCTTACTGCCTGATTTGGATCCCTAAGAGGGAGAGTTGGGTTTTGTATATACATTTTTTTTTTGGTGGGGTGCAGTGGAGGGTAACTGGCTTCTGAACCTTGCCACACTCTTCCACTCCCAAAGAAAGTTCATAAAGAGCCAATTTTAATTGAATGTTGCTAATGAAACTGCTGTACTAAAGTCATTTCTTCACATTGCAAAAGAGTCTTTTGTGCCATTGTTTTCCTTATTATCTAAAAAGCCTCTCCTAGCAAGTGGCAAGTCATTTCTGGAGCTCTCTGATATTCCCACCAAAGTTTATATCTAAATCTAGCCAGTGTTAATAAAATTCCAAGATTAGCTGTCATAGCAACTTGAAACTACAACCTTTGTATGAAAATATCCTTGAGGCTTGCATACTCAAGGTGATGTCATCTAAGGAGGAAATTCACCAAATGGCACTGTAATTATTCTGCAGTCCCAGTGCAGAATAATTATAAAACTCTGCTCTATTAAATTTAAATACAGACACTAAAAAGTGGCTGCATCCTGCAGTTTCAGACTGAAGATAACATTTACAGAATGCTCATTTAAGAAACATTTAAACACTCACAAAAAACCTGATGATTTTATTTTTCAAATTGTTTTATCTTGTTGGTGAGAGTCTGGGTTTTTCACCAGCTGAGAGGCAGTACCAATGGGGTCTCCTACTCTTTGGCAGTACCAGGAATTGTGAAAGAGGGTATTTAGCTAAACTAATGGCTTATTCTGATGCAGTTAAATATTAGCCTGGGATCTTAGTGGCTAAACTCATGGAAAAAATATGAGAACCACTCAAAGAAAGTGTCCCAAATGTGAAGGTCATAAAATCCACATGTAATCTGCAGGCCTACCTTTTTGTTTGTCCAAAATGGGATTTGTCAAGGGCAAGGTAGATGTGACATGCAATTCAGAAATTAGGTAAATAGTGGTGAATGCCAACCAAAATTGAACTGTAGTTTTATGACTAGAGTTTATATTCTCACTTCAGGTATGACTATCCATAATGAGAATGTGGCCCTATAATCCTTGTTTCTCTTAGAAGCTACTTTTATCAGATTTTTATATTACATTGGGGTGTTGAGGGAGTTGGCTTTTGTGATTGCAGAGCTGCTTGCCATTATCTTTGAAAATTTGTGGTGATTGGGAGAGGTTCTGGACAGTTGGAGAAGGGCAAATATAGTGTCCATCTTTAAGAAAGAGAAGAAGGCATATTCGGGGAACTATAGACCAGTCAGGCTCACCTTAGTCCCTGGAAAAATCATGAGCAGGTCCTTAAGGAATCCATTTCTAAGCACTTGGAGAAGAAGGTGACTAGGAACACTCAGAATGGATTCACCAGGGGCAAGTCATGCCTGACCAACCTGATTGCCATCTATAATGAGATGACTGGCTCTGTGGATACAGGAAGAGCAGTGAGCATTATATACTTTGACTTTAACAAGGCTTTTGATACAGTTTCCCATAACATTCTTGCAAGCAAGCTAAAGAAGTATGGGTTGGATGAATGAACTTCAAGGTCGATAGCAAACTGGTAGTAATCAATGGCTTGATATTTAGTTGGCAACCAGTATCAGGTGGAGTACCCCAGGGGTTGGTACTGGGGCTGGTTTTGTTCAATATCTTCATCAATGACCTGGAAGATAAGATGGAGTGCACCCTCAGCAAGTTAGCAGATGACACCAAGCTGTGGGATCTAGTAGATACACTGCAGGGTAGGGCCAGGATTCAGAGAGACCTAGAGAAATTGGAGGATTGGATCAAAAGAAATCTCATGAGGCTCAACAAGGACAAGTGCAAAGTCTTGAACTTAGGACAGAACAATTTCATGTACCCGGTAGAAGCTGGGGACTGAATGATTTAAGCAGCAGCTCAGCAGAAAAGGACTTGGGGGTCACAGTGGATAGTAAGCTGAATATGAGCCAACAGTGTGCCCTTTTTATGAAGAAGGCTAATGGTATATTGGACTGCATTAGTAGAAGCATTGTCAACAGATTGAGGGAAGTGATTATTCCCCTATATTTGACACTGGTAAGGCCACATCTGGAGTAAAGTGGCCAGTTCTGGCATGGGTGACTGGTGCCTCCTGAATCTGGGGTGGGCACCAGATTGCTGATGGTGGGGGGGTCCCCCAGCAGTCGATCACCGACCTGGGGGGGCATTCCACAGCAGCTGATTGTCAACCAGTTGCACTTCCGGTTTCATGGCTGGCGCTTCCGGGGAGTACACGGCCGATCTGAAGGGGTGCACGTGCACCCCGTATGCATCGCCAATGAGTTTTGGGCTTCCCACTACAGGAAAGAAGTGGACAAATTGGAGAGAGTCCACAGGAGGGCAATGAAAATGGGGAACATGACATATAAGGAGAGACTGAGGGAACTGGGCTTATTTAGTCTGGAGAAGAGAAGACTGAGTTAACACCAGCCTTCAACTACTTGAAGGATGGTTACAGAGAAGATGGAGCCAGACTGTTCCCAGTGTTGTCAAATGACAGAACAAGGAATAATTATCTCAAATTTCAGTAAGGGAATTTAGGTTAGAGATTAGGAGAAACATTCTGACTAGGAGGGTAGTAAAGCACTGGAACAGGTTACCCAGAGAGGATGTGGAATCTCCATCCTTGGATATTTTAAATACCTGGGTAGACAAAGCCTTGATTTAGATGATATAGTTGGGGATAGTCCTATTCTGAGCAGGAGGTTCGACTAGATGACCTTCTGAGGTCCCTTCCAACCTTAATTTTATGATTCTATGATTATGTAACTTTTCCCAGGTTTGTGTCTTTGTTCTTGGCCAATTTGTTCATAAAAGAAATATGCTCCCATTTATGGTTGCTACATGAAACCTTTAATAACAACCTACTGAGATGAAGGGTCTGGAAAGAGATTTAGAAACTGATAGTAGCTAAGGTGTGTGTTTAGAAGCCTCAGATGATACTTGAACTTCTGGCCTTAAGCAAAGAAATGATGATGCACAAAAGGCAGAAATCATAAAATGCTATATTTATTAATATTGTTCTTGGCATCTATCAGAACAGAAACAGTAATGTTCTTTGTATTGGCGGAAAAAAGAACAAAACAAAGAAATAGCTGAGCCCACACTAGAGTTGTTTGAATTGCCTTATTACAGTTCTGTTAGTGCTGTGCTGCTTTGAAATCATTGATTGTTCCTGCTAGATGATGAGATTATGCTACACAGAATTTAGCTATCTTTACCATTTGATTTTCAATTAAGAAGAAAATCAAAAGTATCCCAGTGTCATGGTCATAACCTGAAGAGTTCAGACTGGGTTTCAGCTGCATACAAATTAAGATAGGGATTGATCTATGTGATAAAACTAGGCTTTTTGTGGGAATGTCCTATTGGGCTTGCAAATACCATGAGTGAATTTTTATTCCATGCAAACTGGTCTGCGAATTAAGCCTTTGATTTATTTCTGACATTCAAAACACCTTAAATTGGGAATGCAAGTAAGAAATGTATTAAGTACAATCCAGGCATGGGAAAAGCCCCATCTCTCAGGGGATAATCTAGAAGAAATATCTAAAAACTAATAGATCTCAGAAGATTGAAAGTCTGAGGCTGCTGGCTCTTAGGCAGAATGACCAAGCCAAGATGAATTTTATCTGTGTTTAAAAAAAAAAAATGGAAATGGTGACTGAGGAGGCTCTGAAGTAGGGAGTTGTGAAGCACAATGTATAGCACCTAACACAAGGTAGTTAGGATCTGTTTTGGGCCTCATTATTTTTTTAAAATGTGTATTAATTTGTAGATTGGAAATTGGCAGACAAGGTTCTTTTGGTAAATCTGATATCTTTTATTAAACCAACTCAAATACTATAGTTGAAAAACTTATTTGCAAGCTTTCAGGTATAAATACCCTTTGTCAGCCTGAGGAAGCATCTGCAGTTGGTCTGTGCTCTTCCTGGATGGAATGAATAGTAGAGAAGCCATACTGGCATTTGACATGGGGACAGAGGTCATAATTTCATTATATTAAATATCAGCAAACAGAAGATAGTCCTAAACCATAACATGGGAGTATAACTAATATAATTCAATATGGAACTTTAGAAAATAGACACTGGGACAAACCTGATTTTGTTCTTTGATGTTATCCATTTGCTTGAAAAAGTACTACTAACTGGGTTTGTCTACACCTGTGATTAATGCAATATGCTCCAGGGTTTTTTTCATGCGCAGTACGTGGAGCCCATTCAGAGCATCCTGGGTTGACAGGGGACCCTGGAGTCATCTTGCCAGCTCAGGGCTGCTCTGGCTTTATGTGCTGTGAAGCAGCTGGTTGGGGCACAAGTGTGCTTTAGATGTGGGGGATGCCTGCTGCTAGCCTCATGCTGAAGCACCCTCGTGCCTCAGCCAGGTCCCCTACAGCATGTGAAGATTGGTAAGAGCAGCCCTGGACTGGCAGGCTGACCCCCAGGTCCCCTGCCAGTCCAGGCTGCTCTGACTTGGTTCCACATGTTGTGGAGCAGCTGGCTGGGGCATGAGGCTGCTTCAGTGTGAAGCCTTCAGACTGCCTGTTGGCTACTCCTGCACTGAAGCACTCTTGTGCTCCAGCCAGCCAGGGCAGTGTGTACACATGTGCTGCTGTGCACAAAAAAACCTCTGTAGCAGGGTAGTAGTTGTAAATACAAACACTACCCCTCTGGAGAGTTCATTATTTTTTGTGTGCCCTAATATATGCGCATACGTAGATGCTGAGATGTATATTGAGCAGTTAGTCAACTGAGCAGTAGGGCTATGCAAAGGCTCAGATCATGATTCAGATTTGGGGATGATTCAGAGGCTGAATCTATGAATCCAAATAATCGCTGGAAGCTGTAGGCTTTCCAAATTGATTCAGAGCTTCTGAATTGCTTTGGAAAAGATTCAGAGCTGATTCGGTGATTCGGCCATACAGTATAATAGGGTATCAATGAAATATCTATAACCTTGTTGTTTTTGTTTGATTTGGATGAAAATTGCAGGGGTGATGGCCTCTTCTGAGAGCATGAAGTCTGGCAAGCCTCAAGAAGATCGGTATAGGGGTTTGGGGGGAACTGCACCTCAAATTTTTGAAAGCAAAACTCATGTCACATGTATGTATTACACTATGGGGCCGGGGGAGAGGAGGGGAACTGCAGGGGTGGGCGCCTCTGCTGAGGCCACAAAGCCTGCCAAGTTTCAAGACAATTTGTGCAGGAGTTTGCGGGGGGAACTGCACCTCAAGCTGCAGACAAGCAAAACTTGTGACATCCATGACACTGTGTGTGTTAAGCAGCAGGTTGAAAACTGCAGGGATGGTAGCAACTGCTGCAGCCACGAAGCCTGTCAGCTGTCAAGGAGATCAGTGCAGGGCTTCTGGGTTCTGGGGCCATGCACCTCTAGCTGCTGACAGGCAAAACTCATGACATGGGTGCTTGTGCAACTGACTGTCCATCTTGGGGAAGTTGATTGTCTGTATTGATTATTTCTTCTCCTTAGTCTCTGGTTTTGTAGGTGTTAATTGTTGCTAATTAACTGGCTACATTAGCTAGCTACTGTGTATTGAGCTGGTCCCTGAGTGAATCATAATTAATTGGTAACTGGTAACCCAGTAGGTTATCAGACAGGCCTGCAGTACTGTCCCTCCCGCGCGCCCCAAGACGGACACAGTCAGTTGCACAAGCACCCATGTGACGAGTTTTGCCTGTCAGCAGCTAGAGGTGCAGGGCCCCAGAACCCAGAAGCCCTGCACCTATCTTCTTGACAGCTGGCAGGTTTTGTGGCCTGAGCAGGGGCCACCACCACTGCAGTTTTGACCCTGTGCATGCTAAGGCACAGTGGGGTGATCTATGTCATGAGTTTTGCCTGCCTGCAGCTTGAGGTGCAGTTCCCCCCCAAACACCTGCACTGATCTTCTTGAAACTTGGCAGGCTTTGTGGCCTCACCAGGGCCACCACCCTTGCAGTTTTCACACCCCCATGTGGTGTAATGCATAGATGTGACATGAGTTTTGCGTTCAAGAATTTGGAGTGCAGTTCCCCCCGTACCCTTGCACCGATCTTCTTTAAGCTTGGTAGGCTTCATGCCCTAAGCAGAGGCTACCAACCCTGCAAGTTTAATCAAAATCAGACAAGAAACAACACAGTTATAGATATTTCATTGATTCCCCATTATACCCTATGGCTGGATCTCTGAGGTGGCTCCGAAGCTTTGGAGCTGCTTCGGCTGAATCAAAGCAGAAACCCAGTCTGGAGTTCTGGATCAGATCGCTGGTATCTGAAGTGGCTGGATTTGAAGCTGGATTGAATAGCTGCCTACTTGCACAGGCCTAGTGCGCAGTAAACGTCTTGTGTAGAAATGTCCAATGTGTAGTTACTGTAGACTTATAGGGGGGTTGACTTAATTTTTTAACCAAAATAAGATTTAGAATTAGCATATATATATGTGCTAATGTATATACACACATACACATACACACACTTGGTATTTCAAAAGAGAGCTAATTTCCCCAAACTGAAAAAATATGGCCTCAATTTGGAAGAAATATGTAGATAGAAAATATGAATGAAAAATTGTGAATCCATGAAAGAGACTTTGTTTCCCAAAATGCTACAATTCCATAGTGAAAAAAGTGGCCAAGTTTAGGAAAAAAAACCAACAACCCAATTCAGTAGCAAAGCAAAGGCAGCAATTAGAAAGAAAGAAATAATATAGGACAAATGACGAAAGGGAAAAGAGATATTAATTTATATGATCGGAAGTTATGAAATGTACAACATTGGTATGGGAAACTAAAGATATCAAGGACCAATACATGGACAGTGGACTGAGGACAGTAAGAAGGAATGTTTAAGTATTTTTAAGAACCAAAAGAAATCAGACCAGAGATAGGAAAAAGGAAAGTACATTCTATTTACTATATGAAGATTGTAACATAATTACTAATGAAGTAGGAGAGACAAGAAGGTAATATTCATATTTCTGTTCTTTATTACAAAAAAAAAAAAAGATGCATCACATGACAATCACAAAATGGTTTTCATTCCATTACTAATTAAGAAATCTTTTACATCAAAAAATCCTAATGGACTGGATGAGATTCCTGACCTGTTGATTCTAATTTAAAATAAACCTTGAAATAGGAAAGTCCAGAAGACTGGAAGACTAGAAGATCACTAATGTGCAAATATGTAAATAGGCAAGCTGGATGACCCAAGTCAATGGAGGATGGGGGTTGACTGATAATAGTCACGGTAAAATGATGGAAAAAATTGAGGATGGGGAATATAACTAATAACATTCAATATGGAGCTTTAGAAAATACATCCTGTCAGACAAACTTTATTTCATTCTTTGATGACATTAGTTTGCTTGAAAAATGGAACTGTGTAGTTACTGTAGACTTATAGGGGGGTCGACTTAATTCTAAATGACATTTCTATTAAAAAATTAGCATTGTAAAATGGGATTGAAGCACACATTAAATGGATTAAGAACTAGATAACTGACAGATTTCAAAAAGTAGTTGTCAGTGTGAAATCAGCATCTAACGGGGATGTTCTTAGTGGGGTTCTACACTGATTGGTACTAGGCCTGATGCTATTAATTATTTTCTTTCACTATTGATAAAATCTGTGAAGGATGCAAAGATTAGGGAAACAGCAAATAATGATAAGGATAGAGCAATTGGGATTGTTAGGTAAGCTCAACCCATTCATAGAAAATAGCTTTTAATACACTCAAAAGGTAAAGTCTTATGGTTAGAAACAGGAAAACAAGCCTTACTTTTAAAATAGAGCAATGTATTTTGGAAAACAGTGGGTGCATCTACACATGCAAATAATGTGGGATCAGTTTACTCTAGAGTAACCTGTCCCGGGCAGTGTCTACATGTGCAGGGACATGGGAGCAGATTTGTTGCTCCTAGCACCAGACTGCTCCACTCCCTGTGGCCCTGCATCAGGCACCTGCTGCCCCCAGGGGGAGCTCGAGACTGGCTGCAGCTTCCTATGGCCAGCAGCCATCTTCAAAGGCAGCCCCACATGCTGCTCCATGCCCAGGCACTTTTCTGGCTGGGAGCAGCATGCAGAGTGCGGTGGCAGCACGTGGTGGCTCTGTTGCTGTAGCCTCTGCCCCCCAGTGCTGTGGCTGCTCCACCACTCAGCCCTGGAAGCAATGTCCAGAGCCCCAGGCTCCTGCTCATCGTGGTGCTTCCCCCCCACTGGCCTGCCATGGCAACTGCCATATTGCTCAGCCCGGTCTGGGCCCTGATGGCTCTTCCCATGTGTAGAACCCATCCGGCTGGCCTCGCCATGCCATCCCAGCCCCCCTACAGCCACACAGATGCTACCCAGACCCTGTCCTGCTGCCCAGACCCCAGCAGAGATGCTGATGCCTCCACCAGGACTATCCATACACACCTGGGCATCCAGCCCTGCCACCTCTGGACCCACCTGGCCAGCCAGGACTGGTGGCTGCACATTGTTCAGACCACCTGGGAGGGATTCTGCATGATATAGACCACTTTCCAGGAGCTTCTGGAGCAGCTCCCCCTGTACCTGGAATGGCAGGACACCACCATGCAGTGCCTCCTCCCCACAAACACCTGGCTGGACACCACCCTGCTTAAGCTGACTATGCCTGCAAGCTCCCACTACATTGGCCACCACTCTGACATGGGTAAAGGCATCACCATGACGGCCACTCTGGAAGCATGCGGTGCCCTCCAGGCTGTGCTAGGGCACACAGTACTCCATAGATTAGATTCTAGGTTCGGAAGGGACCTCGTGGGCCATCTAGTCTGACCCCCTGCTCCTAGCAGGCAAGAAAAGGGTCACCAAACTTGGGATCATGTGATCCCATCCAGGTGCCTCTCCAGTCGCCTCTTGAAGACCCCCAAGGATGGGGTGAAAACCACCTCCCTTGGAAACCCATTCTAGATCCTGGCAAACATGAACGTGAAGAACTTTTTTCTAATGTCCAGTCTAAACCTACTCTCCGGTAGTTTATGGCCATTGTTGCTTGTTGTTCCAGGGGGTGCCCTGGTAAACAGATTGTTGCCTCCTTTATGTTGCTCTCCCCTTATGAATTTGTATGCCAACGCAAGGCCCCCTCTCAGCCTTCTCTTGGAGAGGCTGAAGAGGTTAAGGTCCCACAGCCTTTTCTCATAGGACCTTCCCTGCAGGCCTTCAATCAGGTGAGTGGCTTTTCTTTGGACTCTCTCCAGGTTGTCCGCATCCCACTTGAACTGTGGTGGCCAGAACTGTACACAGTACTCCAGCTGCAGCCTGACCAATGCTGCGTAGAGAGGGAGAATCGCCTCCCTGGACCTGTTTGTGAAGCTCCTACAGATGCACAACAAGGTGCGATTGGCTCTGCCAACTACTTCATCACATTGATGACTCGCGTTCATCCTGGAGTCAACAGTGACTACAAGATCCCTTTCTGCCTCAGTGGTGCTGAAAAGATCACCCCCCAGCTTATAGGTACGATGGAAGTTCTTTCTCCCTAGATGCAGCACCTTGCACTTCTCCTTATTGAATTGCATCCTGTTGCTCTCTGCCCACTTCCCCAACCTGTCTAGGTTATCTTAGATCTAGTTCCTCCTCTCCAGGGTGTTAGCTTTACCCCATATTTTTGTGTCATCTGTGAATTTGGACAGGGTGCTTCCCACCCCTTCATCCAGATCACTGAAGATGTTGACCAGCACCGACCCTAGAACTGAGCAATGCACACATCTTTTCAGATTGACACTGACCCATCCACCACCGCTCTCTGACTGTGAGCCTTTGTGCCAGTTTGCTACCCAGTCTACCGTATAATCGTCCAAGGCAAATCTCCTCAGTTTATTTATAAGAATAGTATGGGATACCGTGTTGAAGGCCTTCCTGAAGTCCAGATAGATAACATTCACCTCAACTCCTGCATCCAAACATTTGGTGGCTATGGCAGGGCACTGTTTGTGCCTGCCACTTTAAGGGCCTGGAGCTGGCAGCTGCCAGGTGCCTGATGAGGGCAGCCATTTTGAATCTGGGGCTGCCCATATAAACAGGGCAGTTCTGCTGCTGGAGGCCAGGCAACAGCATTGCCTGGTTGGAGGGCTGCTGGTATCATCTGGAGGTAAGGGATGAGCTGTAGGGGATGGTCAGGGGGTTCCAGGTCCTAGGTACGATTTAAAACTGCATCCTGCTGGGAGTGGGGGGTCTGGTGGGGTTCCCAGTGGTGCATGAGCCCCCAGGAAATATCAGGCCAGTTACCACCCTGGTGAAAGGTGGGTTGGGGCGCCTTAACCCCTAGCCTCCACAACCAGGTGGGTTACCCCTTGTTAGAGGGTCTGGAAGGTGAACCCCATGAAGAAAGGGTGACGCCATAGACTCATGCCTATCTGAATTTACCCTGACTGGTCAATGCTGGGGCCAGGACTGGAAGGGTCGAAGGGCTGGGGGCCCACTGTGAGGAAAGCCAAAGAGCTGAAAGCTTGGGGTTCCAACTGGCCTGGAGGTGGGCCAAGGCTAGTGAGCCAAAGGTCCTGGGGGGACCACACCCAAAGGGGGAGCAGTTCAGGGAACTATGCTGCCTAGTATGAAGGCGGATGAGACCGCCTGAGGAGAGGAATCCAGGCGGGGTGAAATTAGGAGGATTCTGGGGCCCAGTGGGGGGGCCAGTGATTATGATAACATCTAGATTCCATCAGCGAGGCTTGGGCTGTGGTGTAGGGGAGGAATGGAGCTGCAGATAGCACCCCCTGGCATCGGACAAGAAATGGGCAGCCTCCTGCTTATTAACATCCATTAACCAATTAATTCCAACAAGGCGTGGTGGGCAAGAAGGCAGGCAGTTAGCCCAGAAATAGGTGGGTGGGCCACAGTTAAGTCGGCCCTGAGAAGGCCCCCTGTTACAGTGGCCTTGTTCTAAGAAGAAACTAGGTTAGTCAGGCAGGACCTGCCTGCTATAACCCCATGTTGATTACCCCTCCTCATCACATTAGCCAGCGGGCTCCCAGATGTGTTCCTTGATAATTTTTTCAAGGATTTTCCCAGGGATGGAGGTAAGGCTGACTGGTCTATAGTTTCCCCGGATCCTCCTTCCTCCCCTTCTTAAAGTTTGGGATGACATTGGCTCTCTTCCAATCCTCTGGGACCTGACCCGAGCACCATGACTGCTCATATATCCTTGCTAGTGGTTCAGCTATGGCACTTGCTAATTCCTATACCTTAATTTTATTTTGAGTGAGCTACTGAGCTAAATGTTTGAAATTTTGCTTGTCATTCACAAGTCTAAAAGTCAGGAAGAGCATGTGTATGCATGGTTATTCACTTAAATCAATCGCACGATCATAGAACCATAGAAAAGTAGGGCTGGGAAAGGACTGTCAGAGGTCATCTTTAGTTGAATCTCCCAACAGAGGTAGAATCACCCTTATCCAAACTATCCTATACAAATCCATTGCTAACCTATTAGTAAAACTAGTTAACATAACTGTTAGACTCCGACTCCATGCAGTGCCCAACGACCAAGGAGACAATGATCCAATCGCTCATGGATTCTGGTACTCATTAGCCAGAGCAAGCAGGGAGCGCACACATTGCTCGCAACAGCTTTATTCAAAATGGAGACAGCTTCAGGTGAACTCCCTCACAGACACCCAGTCTATGAACACGGGGAGCAGCAATGAACAATAGTGTTTTTTCCCACATTTATACACTTTGCTTTATAGTCATTAACATTTATTCCGCCCTCGCCCTCCTTCTGTTCCACCCATTTCTCCTCCCATCTCAAGCTCCACCTCTGTTTACTGTTTGCATCATTAGCATGGAATTGCCTATGCATTTGACTCATTTACATGTCTTTTTTGCTATGAGCGCATGACTAAGACCTTGACTCCTTTTCTTCGGTCAATGGGCAGACTTTTACCAAAACCTGGAAGCTTCTGGAGGCTTCTTCACCAATCACCATTCACCTTTTTGCATATGTTCATCTCAGATTCTGTTACCAATTATGTGTTGTTTTCCACATTCCAGTCTGTTTTTCTGTCTCAGATTGTACCATCTTCCACATTCCTAAAACATCACCTCATTCATAGCGCACAGACTCACACAGATTCACTTGCTGCTTTTTCCTCAGAAAATGGTTAACACAGTTAAGATGGTTGCTTAACATAAGCAAATGGCTGGCTTAGATTTCATTCTGCCTTGTGGTCAGCAGCTCTGCTAGGTTACAGGTCTTGCCTTTATTCCAGCTGCAAATTCAATACTCCCTGAAAATCCACATAGTATTACCCTAACTATAACCATAATGCATAACACCTTAACCTGCTACACATAAAGCATGGGGACAATGGTGGCCAATTTCCTGCTCTGCAAGTGTTTTTAGAATATGCTCATGAAGGCCAAGGAAGACAGCCAGACCCCTCTCCCACACTACAAAGGAAGGCAAACCCCATCACAGTTCGTACCAATCTGACTATGGGATAAAATTCCTTCCTGGCCCCTAATATGGCAATCTGTCTGACCCTGAGAGCAGGGTGAAGACCCTTTGCAAGGAATCTCTGGGTTTATGCCTCAGCAGGAGCACTGATATAACCCCCAGGCTTGGCTGCAGCCAATGCCTAATGCTTCCAGGGAAAGTGAACCCCTCCCCTGCCCCCCCCCAAAAAAAACAACCAAACAACCCTGAAACATGTAGCAACAGGAGGAGCAAAAAAAATCCTTCTTGGCCCCAGTGAAGCCCAAAAGCCTACTCCCAGTTCACATCTACATGTGTGTTACTACAGAGTAACTAATCTCACTTAAATTTGTTACTTACATTTGTAAGTAGCAAATTTAAGTGGGATTAAATATTTTTACTGCACAGTAAGCATACACACACAGGCATGTGTAGATGCATGTGCTTAGTGTGCACTTAACTACACTATTGCACAAATATACATCTTGTGTAGACACTCCCACTGTGTTTCATCATTGTTATTTGCCTAGAAAGAACCTTTTGAATATGTAGTGCTGTAGAAAAAGAAATGGTCAATAATTAGTTTAGGCTGTTTTCATTTTCTGTCACTTAGTGTTCCATCCTCTACTATGGCATCTTCAGTATGTCATTTTTTGGACAGTGGGGCTATGAAATTATGACTCAAGTGAATCTTTTCATTAAAGGGATAGAGTTCCTGCTAGTGAGGTTTTGTGGTGCTGGTTTTGGTTGCATAAAGGAAGATATTACTTTTTTTCTTCCTACTTTCCATTCTTTTTCTATTTTTCCTTATAAATCTTCCCAACTTTCTCTATTGCCATCACATCCTTCACCCATTAGCATAGCTAGGGATGGGTAAGTTGTGGTGATAGTGGCTGCGGGGGGGTATTGTGGTGGCTCCTGCTGCTGCCTAGGGTGCAGAAAATGGTTGTTACACCTTTGCTTTCACCTGATCCTGCAAGGGAAGCATTGTATAACATTACTGCCACCTCCCTGCACACCCTGCCTTAGAGCATGATTAATGTATAGAGATCTACACAAATGGCTGTGGCAAACTGATGGACTTATGATAGAATTCCATGGGCCCCTCTAAAGATTAAGCATGTATAGAATAAATTAAACATTTATATTTGTATTTATTATACCATGGTGGTACAATGCACTGGTAAATAATATTATAAATTATTGTCTCTGCCTACTTCACTTTTCTTCTTCCTTTGAGTCTTCTCTTCTGCCCTTCAATCTTATTTTCTCTGGTAACTCTTTAATTAACTATTTCAGTACCTGATGTCTCTTAGACAAAAATATTGTATTGATATAGTTAAAGTGGTACTCTTTCCCTCAATTCAACATCCTTTCACTACCTCACCCATTTGGATGCAGCTTTACCAGTAAAAGCTCTTCTTGTTATTCCAGTATATCATTCCTGCAAAGAAAAGAGAATGGTGTAAGCACTTTTATACTGGTGCAATTACATCTACACTAGCAGGTATACCAGGATTTCAGCAAAAGTTCATTCTCCTAACCAGCATAGTTGTACAGTAAATTTTAATATATTTTCCTTTTTTCCTTTTTTTCATATTTTATTTCCTCTTTTATTCCAGTCTCTCTCTGTGTTGATGACTTCCTCCTTCTTATATTTCCTTTTCTTTCTCCCATTTCTTTATTTTCTCCTAGTCTAGTCTCTTATTAGTGGTCCTCATCATTACCTCCCACACATCTTCTGGTACTTTCTTTCTAGGTTTTTATACTGTGTTCACCATCACTATGGTAATGGAGCACACGAAATGCATGGGAGGATCTAAGATTTTGAAAAGGGTGATGCAGGTGGTGTGGTGTGTCAGCAAATAATACAGTGCATATTATTCTCCAATTAAAAATAAATTTGAAGTTTTGCCACCTAGGACTATATTATTCAGTTTAAGATAAAGGCAAATACAAATGTAAGAGTTGCAGAGTTCATCATGTCAACCTTCAGATGAACGTGAAGGTTAGTCATGTTCATCTAACCTTTGGGGAATGTAAGTACATTCTGGCACTTAGATTGACATAACTAGGAATCTAAGTGTAAAGTCTGCACATGGATGAACTAAGTTAGATTAGGTGGTCATTTTTTACCTGATCTAACCTCTTGAATGTCTATATGCATTCCGAGTCCGTAAACCCAGATTAACATTTCAGCAATTTTGTAGCCCACTGAAGTGACACTTGAGACACTCCCTGTATCTCACTAGTGTAATGTGGTTTTATATTTGTGTTGTATCTAGTAACACAGATGTTACCTATCAACTGACAAAGCTGTCACAATGTACAACAATGCTAGTGATCTGTTCTCTATGCTTGACTGCTTTAACTTCTCTTAACTTGACTGCTTTTTAAAAATGTTCTTTACAATTGTTTAATTAAATTAAGAAAAATGAAGCTATAAATAAAAGGAAAATAATGTTGATAGATAAACCTTCTTAAAATACACTCCATAGTTTCAACATCCACCTTTTTGAGGGTTTGATCCAAAGTCTAATGGGAGTCTTTTTGATCAGGGACAAAGAGCTTTTCAGCCATTTTACACTAAATATTCTGAACCCACTGATTCATCAGCTGCAGGCAAGGAGTGCATAGGTAGCAGAATCTACTCTGAAATAATGAAAAGTTTGAATGGTTCAGTCAGACACTATAAAAAAATATTCTAAGCTGAAAAGCTATCTGTATTCTTTTGCTCATTTCCAAATACCTAACAGGAACGCTGGTAAAATTTAGATTCACTGGGCACGTCTGTATGTGTGCTTTAATGCACAGTAGCATATTTTACTGTGCATCAAAGCATCACATAAAAAAACATGCAGTTACCCTAATGCACAGTAAAATAGGCTATTGCACATTGTGTCACTTAAAAAAACATGCACTTTTGGTACTTTGCATTAATTTAGTACCTCTCATTGGAGGAAAAATGCATTAATACACATGTAGACACACCACCTGGCACTTATTTTTGATTATTTTCAGGACATTTAGAGAACCTAGGAGAACAGAGCAACACAGGGATAATTAGGAAAAACTACAATATTCTGAACACTCCGAGATTTAGGATTTTAAAAAGCATGCACTGCATTATAAAATAAAAAGACAAACCTTTGCATTCAGCATCCTAAATCAATAGGATAGAGACTGAAATACTGCAAAAGACAGACTCAAATACTTATATTTTAGTTTTGTTTTGACAAACAGATCAAAATGGATTTGAATCAAATCCCAATATTACTTCTACTACTTTAAGTAAAATTAATTGGGATTTAGATGGCTTTCTCATATTACACAGGTATTTGACAGTGGTTTATCAACAGATAATACCTTTACACAGGATTTTCAAAGTAGACCACCACATGGGATGAATGATGAGAGAGCACAGGAGCACTTTCTGAAGATGCGGAATTCATATGTAAAAATCAATAATCCTCACACTTATCAAGAGAAATTCTGTCTTTATTTATTTTATAGTTAGAATATTTCAGTCACTTTTAAAGAGACTGATTTAGCCGTGAGAACTCCTATAAAACATAAGCATTACTTTGACATCACTTCCCCCCCTGAATTTATCGTCACCTAAACTTTAATACTACAATAATTTAATTGATTTGTAGTTTATTATGGCTATTACAGAATAACAAGAAATATCACCAAGCAATCCTTATCTTGTAAATGTTGAAATCAATAAATAAGTGTAATAAAATAAAATAAAATTTCCTAAGTAGTCAAGAGATTCACATTCAGTATGACACGGAAATGAAGCAAGTTCTGCAGTTGCGGCTCAGAGGTAGAGAACCATCTGCTAGTAACCCCTCTCTTTTATAACAGTGGACATTCAGGTGCCTTTGATGTTGCAGTATGAGAGGGAGAAAAGCTCAGATACAAATCTGGCTGCAGTACTTATGACCAAGTTATCCAATTATTTTAGTCCTTTTTCATTCTGAAGTAATTTTACAAGCCATTGCTAATTTTTATTGACATAATTTTCAAGAATTTTTCTACTATTTAAAGAAACAAGCTTCAATCTGTATTTTATCCTTGAAATCTTCCCTTTGTCAATTTACAGGTTTTTTTGTTTATTAGTGCCATGTGATTGGCCAGCTAAAAATCTGTTCCCCTTTCTGTTCTCTGACTAGATGAGACACATTTTTTTTAAATAGGAGTATGATGGTAACAAGTTATAAAAATATAATAGAGACTAATTTTTGTATATCTGGAAAAAAAATTTCACATATGACAACAAACAGAATGCTCAGCTATTTTCCAAACTTTCACATGTTCATCTGCAGACTTCTCAGAGTCTTTAGTGAAAGTCCTTTAATTAACGTGAAGATAACTTTCAATGCAACAGAGTCATCATGCTTATCCTATTTGAAATATTAAAGATGATACATGTTTATGTCCCAGGCATGAAAGGAGCAGGAAGCAGAAACATTTTCTGTAGTAACACAAGCTACTATCATTAATTTGCCTCCAACTTGCAATGTTTTTGGTTTACCAGGTGATATGCATTACAAAACTACACATGGCGTAAGCATCTACTCTGAAACTATGTCTGTAAAGTATTCAGAAATCAGTACTTAGAAACATGAATGATAGTTCTATTCATATTACATGCTGGAGAGTTCTGCACATTGTACCAGATTATGGAAATACTCCCAAGGGTTGCAGCCTATCATTGCTTGGTATAACAGTATGCCATTACACTGACACTCTGTATTGGAAAAGCATGAATTCCAAGCTGCTTTGCTGAGTCTTGCAGAATATAACTAATGTGCCTTTCAGGACACTTTTTACATCAAGCAATAGACAAGGGAATATGATATTCTCAGCAGTGACATCTTCTCTTCAGTGGTGTAGCCTTAGGAAAGAACATGGGTGTAATCTCATAAAGCTGTCCCATAGGATGCTGACACTAACTGCCTCATTATTCTGGCCTACTTTATAAAAATACACCAGGAGAAAATCAGATTTTAAATAATAAAAATATGAATACATTGCATGTTGGACCAGATTCCCTTGTGATTGCATTCAATACAGCTTATTTAAGGTGGGAGGATATACTTCTGGTCCTAATACTGTCTGCACTATACACCAATGAACAAATAGCACAAGACAGTGGACATCTACTACACTCCACCCATTCCTTCCCTACTCCTGGTACATCTACTTTGTCTCCAGTGTTCTCCTTACACTTGGGCAAGACCTGTTTTTATTATCTTGACTTCAGTAGCCTTTGAACTGGACCTATCACATGGACACAAAGCCTATTGTGATATGCAAATGTATGCTGTTATATAATTGTTAAATAGAACAATATATATTCTACTGGCAATATTAAAAAAAAAATCACATTCAGGACAATACTTTTTACACTGCAGATGTGTAAAACAAGCCAGCATATCTATTTCACCCTAATGTGTAAAACTTCATCATGAACAGTCATAATGATACGCTCATCTATTTCCTGAGGGTATGGTGCACACTGGCAGATGCTTACCTTTTACTTACTGCTTGATGGAAATTGAAGTTACTGGAACTCTGCCATACATCATGGAGGTGCTCAGATATTAAGGTGATGAGTTCAAAGAATTGACTGTTAATAATTAAATATAATAAATATCTGGTTTTGGTATTACCCAGGGCTCAAATATGCTATTTAGACACAGAACAGTGGTATAGGTATCATAATTCTGCATTGTCATCTACCTGTACACAATCAGATCTTTTCCACAGACATTTCTGTGATGATTTATAAACTCTTCCGCTCAGATTCTGATGTTCTTACTCATCCTGACAAGCACCTTCTACTACAAAGTCTCTCAATAATGTTAGTGGAAAGAAGGTGCTGTTGAGTTTTTAGATTATGGACTTTAGGCTATGTCTATGCTGATATTTAGGGTCATCTTAAAGTCTGTCTTCAGACCTGGACCCAGTGATAGTCTACATGAGGGCTATCTTACTGGCAGCTTGCGCGCTGCATACAACTGCACATGCTGTGAGGTGCCAGCATGTGGTTCATGGTCTACACATGGCCCGCAGGCAGTCTGTGAGCCTCAGCAGCTGTCTCTCCTGCTGCACAGTAGGGGAGGGCCCATGGGGGTCTGTGCACTGTCTGTGCAGCCCACATGGTGGGATTGGCCAGACTGGCAGAGCCTATACAGTATAGGCAGGGAGCCATGCACCACTGCTGAAGCCCATGCAGCAGGAGTCAGGGGTGGGGTAGGGGTGCCATGCGTTACCAGTGCTGACTGTAAGTGGGCCAGTCCTTGGGGGCAGAGGGTGTGTGGGGGGGAGGCGCTGTGTGGTACATGGCCCAAGGGCCACACACTGGCACTGCCCATGTTCCCTGGCTAGACCAAAGTTAGACAACCCTGATTTATAATTTAGACCCCTAAGTTCCACTCCTGGCTTCAAGTTGTCCTGAACCTAGAAGCTTGGCTAAACTTACTTTATGAGGCTGATCCTCCCACTCATCTCTTTGCCTGCCCCTTTCTTTAGTATGTTTGGAACTTACCTGCATAGCACAGGCTTTGAGTGCAGGAAATCATGATTTCTGATATAATGACTATGGCTGCTGGTTCTGTTACTATTGGCTATTACTCAATTATAAAAATAAACATACCAAAATAGTAATTTTCACTGAGTAATATTTGCTATGTCCATATGTGGGCAATAACAACACACAGACAAAACTCCACATCTTGCAAGTGATTCAATGCATTCATTTTTGTCACTAGGTTTGAATGTGTGAATTTAGTCATAGGTTTCAGTTCTAATGTGCCTCCCAGCTTTAATTGTTGCTTGAGCAGCTGATGGGAAAGGCTTTTGTTAATAATTTGGTATCCTTTTTGTATATGGGCTTTACAGATGAGACTTGCCAAGTAAATGCCAGTCAGGTCAACTATCTTTAATACCTTGTGGTTGCTCTCACCACAATATTACATTATTTAATCCCAGAGGACCTGCAAATGCAGTATTGTAAAGCTAACAAGAGAGCAAAACATTCTTTGTAGAATGATCTTGCCTCTAGAAGTGCTTCCACACAATCACTGTCTGTCCACCTGTATTCTCCTGTTGCCTTTTTTCATACACTTAGATTGTAAACTTTCTGTGGCATGCAGGATCTTTTTGTTCTGTGTAGAGCACTTAGTGCAAAAATCTCCTGGACCATGACCAGGGCTGGTAAGTGTTATAGCAACAACAATTAATAACAGTGATATCAGTGAAGATAATAAGAGGGAATAGTTGTGCTTCTAATAGTTTTCTCTGCTTACTATGTAGTGTACTGAATGGTTAAAAAATTATACTTTCATAGAGAACAGGTAAAATAGTAGTTTCAAGGACATTTAGTAATGAAAATCCATGTAGCACCTTTCCTTTTTACCACAGAGGTAGCTGATTATTTTTACCACTGAAATCGGATCGATTGAAGAGACTAAGTAGAAGCACACACTAAATTGAGCAATTATTTCATTTACACTATTGACTCTATCATTATTTAGGTCATTTCAGTTAGCCAATATTTTTAGGACTGTTTGTACTTTAAAAGTGTGCTTATAATATATGGAAGCAATTGAGGCAGTGCAAAATGTGCTAATGACTTTACCAACACTTACAAACTTCTGCGTTCTTGGATTTTACAAATGTGAGATGCTGTGAAATTTAGTGACTAGACTGAAAGCCATAGCCCCCCACCATACAAATGTAGGCTCTATCATACAAAGCCTTGCATGTGAATAGGTGTTATATATATGAAAAATGTTTGCAAATCTAGGAACAAAATACAATTCAGCTCCTTAAACACCTCTAATTAGGAACTGGACTGCCTAAAAAGTAGGTCTAGCCTCAAGAGGGTAAATCAAAGAGTGCAAGTTTAAAATACAGTCACTGGGGAGAGTTAGGTACTTGTGAATAGTATTTCAGAGAGGCCATATTCTGAACAGAGAGCCACCAATATAAATTACTAAGCACAATAGTGTTTCTGGACTCCTGCCATCTACCACATAGTTTAGGTACCTTTGTACATTTTGTATTCTGTCTATGAGGGAACCTGACTGTGTAGCTAATAGTTAGGGCAGTCAGCTGAGAGGGGTGAGCTGTGGGTTCTGGTTCTTGCTTATAGAGCATTTATGCAATTTTTACATTGCATTTTATCCCTTTACAATGGATAAAAAACAGACATAACACTGAGAACAGAGAATGGAACCGAGAATTCTCAATCCCAGTTGAGTGTCAGTCAGGGTATCCCAGGTTGCATTGGCGATCCATAGGGGTGTACACAGGTGCATGTGCACCCCCTGAGATTGGCCGTGCACCCCCTGGAAGCACCAGCTGTGAAACCGGAAGTGCTGGCAAAAGTGCACTTCCGGTTTCACCAGTTTTGCTGCTGGTGGTTCTGGGCTCGGCGATCAGCTGCTGGCGGACCCCCCTCCCCCCATCAACGATCTGGTAACCCCCCAGACTTGGGAGGCACCAGTTGCCCATGCCAGGTTGCCTTGTGATCTTTTCAAGAGCATTGCAGGGTGCCAGACAATGCTAGCACTGTTAGGTTTGCAAACTTGATTCACAAGATGAACCAAGAGATATTAAATAGAAATCCCTAGTGTTGGTCTTTCTGAGTACTTTGCAACAGAAAATATGCTCTATTATTTTTCTGTTGTTAAAAAAGAGTGAGCTTATAGCTCAGGTATTCTACTCTATGAGTGCATATACACAAAACGTTTACTGCACAGCTGCATAATTAGCTCAGGAGTAAAATGTCACTGTCTACATATGCGACCCTATTAGGTTGCAGTAGACTAATGAATGCTGCCACAGGATAGTCTGGCTAAACACAAGTAGTACCCTAGAGCAGCATTGTTTTGTGCACTGCAGCTCATATGTAGGTGGTGACGGGGCTGGCTAGGGCACAAGGGTGCTTCAGCAGAGGGGCTATCTGGTGGCTAGCCCCATCAGAGTAGCCCCAGATGGCAGGGGAGACAGGGGTAAGCCTATCAGTCCAGGGCTGCTTCAATGGGGCTCTGCATGCTGTGGAGTGGCTGGCTGGGGTATAGGGTGCGTCAATGTGTGAGCTGCTTGCCAGCTAGCCCTGTCCTGAAGTAATCTTGTGCCTCAGCCAGCCACTACACCACATGTGGAACCCTGTTGGAGCAGCTCTGGGCTGGCAGGCTGACCCCTAGGTCCACTGCCAGCCTGGGCTGCTCTCACCAGGCTCCATATGCTGTGCACAAATAAACTCTGGGATAACATGCTCTGGAGTTTTCTGCTCCCAAATGCATGTTCAAATGGCACACCCGGGAGTAAAAAACTCAAGAGCAGTAAGCTCTAGTTTATTTGTGAATATCAATCTCATGTAGATGTGCCCTAACCACAAAGTTATTATTTACAAAGTGGGTACCTTCACTACTGCCTCTTCCAGCACTGCCTTTGAGTGAAAGTGACTGATGCACTTTATGCTAGCTTCAATACTGCTGTTGCATGGAAGGCTTGCTTAACACTTGCCAAACAGATCAGGACTTTGGCAGAGTATGAGTGCTGTGGTGGGTCAGTAAAGGGTGCTCCTGAGTTGAGCCACTCACCTTGCTGTGCCCGACCACCTTCCAGGCTCTGAGTGCCTTCCTGGGGGAACCTCGCGTCCGGCTGACCCCGTTCCTGGAGCACACCTGCAAGCCTGGGGATAACACCGCCACACACCCAGGGTCTGGACTGAACTTGGCCCTGTGCCCCCTGGGAAACACAGGCCTAGTAGTCCTTGAGGGTACCTGTCCCACTGCAAGAACTTGGGGTGCTTCCCTCAGTCTGAAGCACAAATAGTGGTCTCCTGTAGTCAGCTGGACCAAGAGGAACCCCAAGGCATAATCTTGACCCTCTCCCAAGAAGTCTTTTGCTAGGTACAGAAGATAACTTTATTGGTTACAAGGAATAGGTTTGGAATAGGGTACAGGGTAGAGCAATATCAGAGAAATACCTTAGAGCAAACAGTAGCATGGTAGCCTTTGATCACACATCTGAATTACTGCAAACTGTATATCTAGTTAGATTTCAAGTAGCTTACTCACAAGTATCATCCAGAGGTAGGTGGAGATTCCCTCTGGAGGCAAGCAGATCATAGAACATGAGTTTCAAGAGAGAGAATGAGTTTTAGGTGGTCCAGCTTCTCTGAGAGTTCTCATCATGGCTGCTGTCCCACCTCCTGGGCAGTCCTTAATTCATGACCTCATTTATCTGATCCAATGAAGACCAGCAGCTGTTGGCTGCCAGCCAACCAGTGTGAAATGCATCAATGGTTGCTGGGTAGATTGGCATGGTCTCTAGCCCCCACCCAGGTGTGAGGCCAGTCACATAGGCAGAGGGAGCAGGTTTCCCCCTCCCTCAGAAATGTATCCAGCTCAGGTTACAACTCAGGGCTACCTGAAGCGGATGGGGCCAGAGGTGCAGTGACCATGGTAACCAAATTGTCAGATTGGTCATCTGCCTGATAGCAGAGTTTGGGGAGAGACAGAGATGGCATTCTGCCACACATGCTATCCCCATATCCATTCTGAATCACAAAACATCTTAGATGGGAATAGATGTCTTCCTGTTCAGCACCTGGGTGCTTCTCTACATGTGCTGAACCATAAAAGGCTCCAAAAAATATGCACTGAATCAATTTAGGTTAGGGGGTTTTATGGCTACTAGAGAGGGATGCTCTGTATCATTTGTTGTGATTTAGGTACCTTAATTCTGCCTATGTTCTAGTTACGCTTCTTGTTTATCAAGCTGGTTTGTTGCCCCAAGCCATTTAAAAGAAGTTAAAGAAGACTATATCACTTATGTATTCACATAACTTATTGTGAAGAAGAAAGAGAGCAACAGGGGACAAAGGAGCACTTGCCCAAGATAGAATCAGCTGCACCAGCCCCCAAACCCCAAAGAGCGGGGGAGAAATCTTGCTTACCCAGGTGTTTTTGGAGGGGAGGGGCCAGGAATTCAAACACCAGTATAAAGAGGAGTCCGGAGCAGGCAGGAGGAGGGAGTGCAGGACCAGAAGGAGGTGAGCTGGGCCGAGCAAAGCTGCAGGAAAGCCTGAGAGAAGCTTGGAAAATCGGCAGGAGGCTCCTGCAGAGGGGAAGCTACCCCAGAGAAAGCCTAGAGAAAGAACTAGTGAAGTAGTAGCACCAGAAACTTACTGCGATCTGGCTGGCAACATGAAAAGCATGGTGGGGTAAACTACTGTAAAGACCCTAATAGAAGGGCACTACAGAGAGGAGGTACCATAAAGACCCTAGAAGAGGGGCAAGGACAAATTATTAATGGTAGACCTGGTGGGGGAGAGGACCGTAATGACCCCAACAGGAGGCTTATAAAGAGGTAGCCTAAAGACTGGAACAAGGTGAAGGGGAAAGTGACCTCACTGAGTGTTTTTTTTTTTCTTTCATTTGTCAAAAGCCGGGTGAGCAATAATCCAGGCCAGGAACACTGGTTGTTTTTTATTGTAATATGAAGATGGAGGCCCCAAGTGAGAATCCGCCAGCTGGACCAGTGATGAGAAGACAATTCCAAAACCCAGTGGAACAGGCGAGGGCGTAGGGAATGATGGAGCCCTCATGAACATAGGACTGTGGACAACAACTGACTGGAACTGCACGCCCAGGTACATAATTCTACTCCCATAAACATTGAGTCATGGCAGGCGAGGACATGGGGGTGTGGACCTCTGGTTGGGACTCGTCACTGATGTCAGCCAGTAGGCTGAGGTCCTATGGTGTTATAAACAAAAATTCTCTCTCTCTCTCTCTCTCTCTCCCTCTCTCTCTCTCTCTCTATATATATATATATAGAGAGAGAGAGAGAGAAAACAGTAGGCTGGTCAAAGACTGACTGAGGCCAAATCAGCTTATACCCAGAGACTGAGGGCGGGGCTGGAGGAGAAAGACTCCTGGGGGCTATGTAAATAGAACCCTGACATGATAGACTTATTTTTAGGTACATAAGGCATTTATATGCGTTGGCAAACTTAAGATATTTTCTCTCATATTTAACTTTAATAAAATGTAATTATAATACAGCACTGTTAATGATCAGAAAGAAGACATAAACAGCACACTAATTAAATTCACAGATGATACTAAATTGGGAGGTGTTATGAACACCAGTGAGAAGAGGGAATTAATACAAAGAAATCTCAAAAGCTTAGAATATGGGCAAGAAATAACAAAAAGAGATTCATGACAGAAAATGCATGCTCCTATAATGCAGCTAGGGAGCAATAATCTGAAATACAGGTATTCAAGGGGAAGTAGATGTTTTGAATGCAGCAATGATTAAAAGGTAATATGGAATGGAATTAGGGGTGGGCAGTACAATATGACTTCAGAAAGGACATATTTGAATGCCTTTGAGTAGGCTAGGCCTACAGTAGAATACTTTTAGTTCAGTACTCAAAAACTAATTAAAAAATCTCAAAGAATTCAGAGATGAACATAAAAAAATATTAGTGAGCTAAAAGAAAAAAATTAAAACAGCTTAATAATCCAGTTCTTCAAACATGTACCTTTAGTTTTGTTCATTATATCATAGATATATAATTATCCAGCTACTTTAAGTTGTTCATGTACTGTGCAAGTCTGGGAACATAAGGTTAGGTACAGAGGTGACACTTATCATGTGAATAGCATATAGAAAGTGCTCTGAAGCTGTAACCAAACAGGCATTCACTGCACATAGAGTTCTTTAAAAGTGGCAGATCCCTATCTAAGATAACCCTGGATGGATGTAGTATCAAACTAAAGCACTTTAGTTTAGAGCACTTTGTTTAATATCTGTACCAGATCACAGATCGATTAAAGTTAGGTTTCAGTCCCCGAGCATCCTAGGGGCCCCTTGCAGGGCGGTGTGCTATCCTCAGCCAGTGCTTGTCTGCTCCAGGCAAGCACCAGCCCAGCCCTACCCCTGGGCTGTCAGAGAGAGGATACAGAAAAGGCTTTGACTCCTCCTTGAGAGGCCAGGTAGTGGGTGGGGAAATGGAGCTCCACTGCCATGCAGCACTCCCCCCCAATTTTGCTGGCCTGGGTTTTGGGGGGTGGGGGCTGGGCCAGGTCAATATGGCCAGGGGGCTCTATTACCTCACTCCCTTCACCCCTGGTTCCTGGTGCAGCAAAGATCCTTGCAAGACTCTGAGCTATAGCTATCAAGAGGCTGAGGCAGGGCAAGTGGAGGGGGGACAGTGGGGTAGGAAGAATGGAGCCCTGATGCTGTGCAGGCTCAACTACCACCCCCTAAGACCTAAGCCCGAAAGCTGGGCAGGGCCTGCATGGCAGGAGTGCTCATTCCCCCACCCTCTTTCCCCTTCAGCCACTGCTGGCAGCCACCAGCTGGCATAGGGGCAGGGATGAAGAAAGGGGCCATTGGGAGGTGTGTGGGAATGTCCCTAGCCTGCTGGCCTCAGCTAGTGCAGGCCACTTCCATGCCCATCACCCTGCCAATGGTGAGTAATAGTTCAGTTCACTTCCACACTAAGCTAGGGTACTTTGAGTGAAGTGTGATACTTAGAACTCTTCCACCTTGGGATTTTTGAACATCTGTACTTAACCTTAGAATATGATCCAGTTTGGTTTTGGAGTTGCCCTAGTAGGACTTAAAGGGTTTCTGACAGCTAGGTTAGCAGTTTATCCTTGCCTCAATGACTGCAAAGAACATTAGGTGTCTACTTTAGAAATTAGGCATTGTGAATTGCAAAATGGTGACCCTACATGCAGTGTGAGTCAGGCATCTGAGCTGTTGTGGTGGTGGAGGTGGGAGTTTACTCCTCCCCCTTTACTTAACATTTTCTACTGACTAACCTTAGGTGCTTCTGGCCTTTCTTAATCACCATGTGGACATCTTGCCTCACTTTACAGCACATAGGTGCTGAAACTCAGTTAAACTGGATCACTGTTTGGAAGCATCTAAGTTTTCCTATTGACATAGGTGGTGGAAGGCCAGGGATAGTGGGGCTCACCCCTGACAAATGTGTGGCAGCGGGTAGGGCCACAAGGCAGCCTGGCTGCATGATCCACACAACTGCAGCAGGAGTGAGGAGTGGCATGCACAAAGCCAGGATCACAGCCCAGGGTGTGGATCACTGCCTGCCCAACACAGTAGGCAAGTACCAGTCAGTTCTGTGAAGGGGAAGGAACCGGGGGTGCAGATTGAGGTCCCTGAAGTG